>NC_051073.1:4954415-4979415 GCF_004664715.2 Peromyscus leucopus
TAATAATCAGAAAAAGGATTGGCAAGGATGAGGTGACTCAGCAGGTGAGGGCAGGTGCCTGGAAAAACCCAGCAACCTGAGCTCAATCCTTGGGACCCATGGAAAGGTGGAAGGAAGGATCTGACTCCATGAAGTTGTTCTGACTCCTCTGTGTATTTGCAGTGGTGTTTGAGCAGGCATTCACACAAATGCACACATTTGTGCACACACTTGCACATACACACATGCACATACACAATTATGCGTGTGCACAATAACTTTAAAAATCAGGAAGAATCCATGTTTTTCTCCAACTGAAAATATTTTATGTGTGTGTGTGTGTGTGTGTGTTCTGCCTGTGTGTACGTCTGTGCACCGTGGTCATATCTGGGGCCATTGGAGGCCAGAAGAGGGCACCAAGCATCAGATCCCATGGACTGGAGTTACACAAGGTTGTTAGCCATCATGTAGGTGCTGGACATCAGAGTTACCAGGGCTCTTAACTGCTGAGCCATCTCACCAGCACCTGTCCCTTGAGATTTTTTGGAGATACTTGGAGAATCTTATGGAAGTGTAAGATACAATACAGGGATCATATGTATTTCCCAAACTATAGTAAAATATCACATACACATCGACAATAAGACAATCTTCCTATTCAGACTTCTCTTTTGTGTTTGCAGTTAAGTCCCTTTATTCTATATAATGTCGTTGGAATTTTAGGTTTGTATCTGTCACAGTCAAGACATTAAACATTCCACCAGCGTCAGGGCCCCTCTTGCTGCTGTTTCTTGAGGAAACACTCCTCCACTGCTCCTCAGTGCTCAGCAGTGTTACACAGGTGCTTGGTCTTTGGCAACTGTTTTCTCGCTCAGGATAAGTTTTTATCACGGGGAGTATTTGCTCTGCAAGTTCCATACCACTGGATACTTTCTTCTTTGTTGGAGTGAGCCAGTGTTAGAAGGATGTACACTGAATTAGTTCAGTACAAGAGCCACTCAGTGATAGTCCTTGGCATATAAGGAACCTTGAAGGCGCCGAGAGTCCTGCTGTTCTAAAAAACAAAGGTGCAGAAGAGCATCATGAATGGTTTAGGATCACTGAAGGCACTCTCAGCCCTCTTTCCTGCTCGGCACTTCTGGGAACCACGCTAGGGTCTTCCTAGCATTCTAGGTTTATTATTTGGGCCTTGCATTAGAAACTGCCTCCATTTATTGAAGACATTTCAGGTCAGACCAATACCATTCAAGATGAACTTGACTCTTTGGCCACCGGGGTGGGGGTTGGAACTCTTTGCTGCTTCCCATAGAGGGATCTACATTCTCTTCCAGAACCATCTTTGATGGTTCAGCAGCTCAGGGACCAGGTCCTAACAACCCAACCATTGTCTCACGTCTGGATGGGCTCCTGGTCCCTGCCATCCTGCTCCTCCTGTATCCTCCCCTTCCCCCCTTATTTTAAACAAAAATTTCTCTTGGAACATTTCACTGACATCACTTAGTCCATCACACATCTTCTTTTAGAATCATCCCAGACTGAAAAACCTGTTAAACGCTGCCCCCTGTCAACAGGAAGTAGCCAGACAGAAGCCTCCCCGATCCTTTATAAAAAGGCTCTAAACCCTGCCCCCCCCCCAAGCCAAGTCCCTGAAATTGAACTCAAACAGTTATTCGGAGATTGCACACACACACACACACACACACACACACACACACACACACACGCAGCTTATACCTACTCTAGTTTCCCAGTTGTTGCAAAAAGAGAAACAGACCCTGTAGTGTCAAAATGGTTAAGATCCTCATTCTGTCCTTAGCAAGCTCCTTCCACATCCTTAGCTACAAAACCCCAGCCTAAAGCATGTGATGTGCCTTCTCGTGATCTCTGGTCTTTGGTTGAGTCCTGTGCCCTGATCATGGCACGCAAGGCCAGAACTAGAAACACTCCCTCTCTGGCATTGAATAAAGCTTGCTCCTCGCTGCTTGAGGATGTCTAAATTCTCATCTTTTATTTCTCCCTACAAGCTTAATTCTTACTTTTCCTTATACTTTTGACCCTAACAACGCCAGTAAGTCTTGGGACAAGACAAACGCACACATAGGGGTGGATGAGGGAATAGGCAGGGACAGGCTGTCTGGGAAAATGGTATGCTCGGGTCCTGGCAGATGGTAAGCAGGGAGGGCAAGGTGGGAACCAGGTAAGCCAGCCTGGTGGAAGGGGCCGGAGGTCTGAGGAAGGAAGGACGAGATGAGGAAAGACTCTCCGTTGGCTCTGTCGAGTGCGGGTTGGCAGCCACGGCTCCAGGTAGGGGTGTGTGTGTGTGTGTGTGTGTGTGTGTGTGTGTGTGTGTGTGTGTGTGTGTGTGTGTGTGCAGCCACGGCTCCAGGTGTGCGTGCGTGCGTGCGTGCGTGTGTGTGTGTGTGTGTGTGTGCGCGCGCGGCGCGCGCGTGTGTGTGTGTGTGTGTGTGTGTGTGTGGGGCGGGTTCCCCTGGGGAACTGCGCGTACTTGTGGGCGTGTGCTGGGGAACTGCGCGTGCGCACAGCAGAGGCGCAGGCGCAGCACGCAGCCGCTTCCGCCACACTTTGGCGAGCAGTCTACCGCTCCGCACCCGCCTCGCCTGGTTCCCGAGGTGAGAGGGAGGACTTCCGGGTTGGCTTGGCGTTGTCTGGGTAACGGCAGCTGGGAGGGAATTTGGACTTGTTCTGTGCGGATCCCGACCCGGATTCCTGTGCCTGCCTGCGACCTCGCCCTGACCGGAAGTCAGGGCAGGGCCGACCTCTGCGCAGGTGCAGGATGCGGAGGTCTTCTGCCCACCCTGGTCTGTTTGCTTGTGTGGCAGTGATTGATGGGGTCTGCGAGGACCGTGCTCCGGGGCGGTGGTGGGAAGCAGGGGGACAGGGCTTCGGTGGAGCTGCACACATCTGGGCACCCGCATCTGGGCACCCGCATCTGGGCACCTGCATCTGGGCACGCACATCTGGGCACCCGCATCTGGGCACCTGCATCTGGGCACGCACATCTGGGTACACACATCTGGGCACCCACATCTGGGCACCCACATCTGGGCACCCGCAGGGACCCGGCCTGCGTGTCCAGTGCTCCCGCCGAGGTAGATACTTAACGCTGCCTGCGCGGCTTAGCTGGAGGTCCATGTCTGCCCTGGCCTTTTTTTTTTTTTTTTTTTAAGAAGTAGATTTTCAGATCATTTACGTTGGTATAGTACATGCCAAGTGTGTGTAAATCACTTAAGTTACGTCACGTTAGTGTTCACCGGTATGGTACAGGGTAGGATGTGGAACAGAAAAGGCTCTCTTTAGAATGCTTTCAGATAATGTTCCTTAGGTCGGAGGCAGGCCCCAAAGGGATCTCTTTTACCTCCTGTATGTAGGTGTTTTACCTACATGTGTCTGTGCACCACATGCATGCAGTGCGTAGGGAGGCCAGAAGAGGACACCGGCTATCGGATGCCCTGGGACTGGAGTTACACATGTGGGCCCTAGGGACTGCTGCGGGGCCGCATGAACTCTGAAACCACGGAACCATCTCTCCAGCTGCCCCGTATCCCAGGGATCTTTATTTAGAATTTTCTTCAACTCTACTTTTACTCACTACTTCTTGTGTAGTTTTACATCTTAGCGTATATCTTCCAAAAGTGGTTGCATCTATTTCGGTTAATTCCTACAGTTGGTCCCCACTCTCTTGTCTGTGGTCCCTGGATTGTCCCCTTTTGACTTTTTGAGAGACTAATGTAGAAAGCAGTAGTCATTTTTTTTTGTCCTCTGGTCATCTCTGGCTTGTGTTCTGTCTTGGTTTTCTTTTTTCTTTTTCTTTGCCAGAGGGAAGATAAAGGTTTTATTTAATAATAATTTACCTTAAGATGGTAATTAATTTACAAAGCAAAATAAGCAAAGGGTATTGGAAAGGTAGCCTACATTCCACTCTCTGCTGTCTCTCAACCAGCAAAGTGTCCTTTGTCTTCTCACAAAGGACACTCCAAGAGCTGTCACTAAGCGGATAGTTCCCAAAGTGTCACAGGGACCCGGAGACTGTCTTGGTTTTCATGTTCTCTCTAATCTCCTGCAAACACCCCTTTAATTATAGTTATCTCTAGAACCCAGTGTCTAAAAATCCAGTTTACACTGATGGCGGTTTATTTATTTTTTCTAAGACGTCTGAGCCGATGGGTGCCTCATAACGACTGTGTATTCTTTTTCGTATTTATTTATTTTCTTTTATGTGTATGGATGTTTTGCCCTCACATACGTCTGTGCATTACATGTGTGCTGTGTATGCACTGACGCACTGAGCCATGTCTCCTGTCCTTCTGTTCTTAGGAACTGTTAAGTGGTGTTGTAAGTGTTGACTAGCACTGAACTGTGAAAGTCACCAAAGGCTGTGTCTAGGAAGTCAGCTGTGAGAATTTAGTAAGTAGGGCTCCAAATGGTTTTGTTTGCTTTATTTAGAGCAGTGGTTCTCAACCTTCCTAATGCTGCTGCCCTTATTCCTCATGTTGTGGTGACTCCCTAGCCATAAAATTATCCACTGCTACGTCATAGTCATAATTTTGCTGCTGTTATGAATTGTACTGTAAATATCTGGTGTGCAGGGTATATGATATGGGACCTCTATGGGGTCGTGACCCACAGGTTGAAAACCACTGTTTTAGAGGCCCCATTATGGGTATTTGTTACTGCAAGGATTCCCGATTTAGCACTTGGTAAAAAGTTTTGATGTACAAAGCTTTTAAGAAAAGGATTTTAAAAGATGAAAACATTCACCAAAATATGTATTTGTATATTCAGAGATACCAAGGTTTTTAATTTGCATCCAACTAGAGACTAAGGCCGAGACTCTCCTTATTTTAGGTTGAACACGACACAGAGGCTCCGGTTTTAATATGCAGAAGCGAAGAGGAAGGACAGGGAGAGTCAGAAGGCAAAGGCGAAGTTCTGACACAAGAGGAGGTACATACAGGCCTGGGAAGAAGCCGTGTGTGTGTGTGTGTGTGTGTGTGTGTGTGTGTGTGTGTATGGTGTCTCATGGGTGGTGGGGGGGGGGGGGTGGTGTGTCTAGGGTGTGTTCACAGTGTTCATCATGTGAAGAAGCCCTGTGTGTGAGTGGAGGAGGGTCTGTTCACACAGTGTTCCTCATGGGAAGAAACCCTGAGTGGAGGAGGATCTATTGGTAGCTGGAGGGCCAGACTTTAGCTACCCAGGGTATGAAAAAAAAATTCCAGGAATGCAGTGAAAAAGTTTTTATCTGTCTAAAGGCTAGACTTTTTCTATCTGAGGGGAAAAGTAAGGAAACACACAGGCTTTCTGAGGGTAACTTTCTCCTTTACTTCATCTAGAAGAAAATCTCTCTCGCTTCACATAGTTACAGTCCACACTGTTACCTTCTCCATTCATTCTCCACACCACACACCTCTTTTGCACAGTTCCATCTCTTTTCTGTACAGTTTCATTTTCCTTGTCTCCTCACAGCCACAGCTGGGTCTCATTTACACAGCTCTCTCACCTCACAGCCACAGCTGGGTCTCATTTACACAGCTCTCTCACCTCACAGCCACAGCTGGTCTCATTACACAGCTCTCTCACCTCACAGCCACAGCTGGGTCTCATTTACACAGCTCTTTCACCTCACAGCCACAGCCCTCCCTGAACAGCCGTAGATTTCTATACACAGTTACGTCTTTTCACATAGCTCCACACTTCTCTTTATACATAGTTCTTCTCTCCACCTGCAGATTCCTTCACACACAGATGATTCACTCAGTCTGTACTCACTCATTCTCTCACTCACTCTCCTCTACACACACATCTCTCCCCTACATCTCCTTTCTATATAGCTACTCAAGCTCTCTCTTCTACAAAGCTATTCATCTACTCATGTGTGCTTCTCTGCACATATGTCCTGCTCTCTCAGCACGCACACACACACACACACACACACACACACACACACACACACACACTCTTTGACCTCTGCCCAGCTCTTTACACAGACATACATCTTAGAATCTCTTTCTGAAAATGTCTCTTGCTCTCTCTCCTGTCTAGCTGCTCATCCTCTCTCCTCAGCTCCCTCTGCATCCCCCCTCGCACTAACACACACTCACTGCTAGGTCTTTACACAGCTCCACTACATAGCAGTAGCTCCTTTACACAGATTTTTCACACTGCTCCCCTCACAGCCAAACTCTGCCCACACATGAGTTACATTTTCAGGGTCACAACGCATTTCTTGAATAAACAATCAGAAACAGAGCCAAACTGATACACGTAAGAAATCACACGGTTTCTTTCACGTTGACCGGCCAGTGAGTAACGCTTGGCCACACACATTACTCTAAGCTGGTAAGGGTTCCCAGACAGAAAGTAAACAGTTGGCTGAATCTTGAGCCTGTAACACAAACTGAGGCTGGGGCATGCAAAAAGTCAATTATCGCAAAGGGTTATGCCTACCAAAGTTGCCTCATGTCTGACCTTGATTCAGCAACAAACAATACCTGGGAATTCATCTTTGTGTATTTGTCTCCAGGGGCAACAGTTTGCTTTGAATATGTACTGAAGTCTAAAATTAGCTGTCTTTATGACTGAAAATTCTATTACTTTCCTGTATCAGTTATGAAAAATATTTTAATATTATTAGAATTATACAGAGTAAGCAGAAATCATCTTCCTGACCATCCACAGCAGTAGATGTGCCCAAAGATGGAATATTTTCTTGGGATAAACACACAAGCAGTGGGGAAAATACCCACAGCTGTTATTAGGGAAGAAATGAAGTGGCACATGAGAGAAATTAGAGACAGGAACAACCAGTCATTTATAGTCAGTGACTCCACAGCTCTTCCAGGTGGGGCTCCCCATCAGGCGGGTCTGGTGGGTTGACCTGTTAAATACTAGTTGTCATGTGCTGGATACTCCCCGGGCCTCCTGCAAGGTGTGTTCACACAGTGTTCTTCAGAACACTGTTCAAAGAGAATAGTCCGTAAAGAACATGTTTTAATGGCGTCCTTACACCAGTGTGAGAGGATGAATGTATTTTACTCATTGTTTCTACGTTTTTCTCTCTGGCTCTTCCCTGGGTTTCTGCTTCCGTTTGTCTGTCCTTTTGCTCTTGTCTCTCTCTCTCTGAATATAAAGCGTCTCCGATTGATGGTGTGATGTACTTTAGTCTTGTCCTTAACCAGCCCGGCGGGTGCTGCCTCTTGACGGATTTCTTTCATCTGCCGTTTTCCACTTTGTTTTCTCTGTGTCTAGTGTCTGGTTTTTGTTCTTCTCTTTCTCCTTTAGTGGTTTCTATTATATTAAGTTGGTATTTTAATTCCTGATTGTTTTTTCACTATATATATGTCTTAGGTTTTCTATTGCTGTGAATAGACACCATGATCACTGCAACTCTTATAATGGAAAACATTTGGCCAGATGGCGGTGGCGCACGCCTTAATCCCAGCCTCAGGAGGCAGAGCCAGGTGGATCTCTGTGAGTTCAAGGTCAGCCTGGTTGGTCTACAGAGCGAGATCTAGGACAGGCACCAAAACTACACAGAGAAACCTTGTCTTGAAAAACAAACAAACAAACAACAAACAAACAAAAAGCAAAAAATTAAGGAAAACATTTAATTGAGGTGGTAGCTTATAGTTGAGAGGTTCAGTCCACCATTATCATGGCAGGGAGCATGGCAGCATGCAGGCATACGTGGTGCTGGCTACATCTTGATCGAAAGCAATAGGAAGTGAAATGAGACACTGGGTGGTGTCTTGATTAGAGGAAACCTTAAAGCCTACCCTACAGTGACACACTTCCTCCAACGAGGCCGTATCTGCTCCAACAAAGCCACATTTCCTAATAGAGCCACTCCCTATGAGATTATGTGGCACCAATTACGTTCAAACTACCACATTCCACTCCCTGGCCCTCATTAGCTTGTAATAATATCATAATGCAAAATACATTTAGTCCAACTTCAAAAGTCCCCCTAGTCTATCACAGAATCAACAATGTTTTAAAGTCCAAAGTCCAAAGTCTCTTCTGAGATTCATACAATATCTTAGCTGTAATCCCCTGTAAATCAAAATCAAACAGTAGATCACATACTTCCAACATATAATGGCACAAGATATACATTACTGTTCCAAAACATAGGAAAGGGAGTATAGTGAGGAAATACTGGACCAAAGCAAGACCAAAAACCAGCTGGGCAAACTCCAAAATCTGCATCTCCATGTCTGATGTCAAAACACTCTTCAGATGTCCAGCTCCTTTCAGCTTTGTTGACTGCAACACACTTCTTTCTCTTGGACTGGTTCCACTCTCTGTTAGCAGCTTTCCTTGCAGGTATCCCATGGCTCTGGCATCATCTGGTCTCCAAGGCAATCCAGGCTTCAACTCTACAGCTTCATGCAGTGGCCTCTCTAGGCCTCCATTCACGGACACCTCTGACACTCAGGGGCTTTTCTTAGTCCCAGAGGCAGATTCCGTAGCCCCTTCCTTCTGTCCTTAACTCCAGCACCCTGCGGCAGAAGCTGGAGGTTCTGTTGCTTGCTGGGGCTGGAACATGGTCCCCTTGTTCAGTTACATCTTCACCAGCTTTCTTTCACTGCCTAAACTTGGCTGTCCTGAAACTGGATCTAGCCCAGGCTGGCCTCAAACTCCGAAACCCTCCAGCGTCTACCTTCAGAGTTCTGGGATTAAAGGCATGCACCACTACACCTGGTTCTAAACTTTTCCTTAGTTTCCTTTTCACAAGTTGGAAATTTAGCTGGGTGGGATCTTACCCTGAGGTCACCACTTTCTTTATTCCATTTCTTAATTTGTTTATCTCATTGAACACAGCACTTCATTCCTTTTCTCCTAAAAGCATACATTTTCTTGCTCCTTTTCATTATAAATCTTCATTGGAGTTACCACTAATAACCACACAACAGAGGCTGTACTACATTGTTTTGAGATCTCCTCTGCCAACACAATTAATCCAGTTGTCCAGGGGGGTCAAGGGGAAGGCTTCAGCACCAGCGGGAGCGCGAATCCCGCCCGCCGCCGCCAGGGGCAGCAGTGGCAGCGGCAGGGAGAACAAGGCCCCAGGCTGGCGTGGACCAACAGCAGCTCAGTGCCTTTGCTCAGTGCCACAGCAGTGCTGTGCTCAGGCAGCAGCGGCCAGGCGGGGAGGGGGAGTGTGCGGATAAAGGGGAAGTGGGGTCGGGGCCCCATGGAGAGGGAATTAAGAGGTAGAGACAGACAAAGACAGATAAAACATAAAATGGACAGACACAGTCCGCGCGGTGGTTGATTCGGCTACAAAACCAAAAGTACAAACCGAAAGCACAAATTCAAATGGGAGTGACCGTGAACAGCCTCGCTCCCCCAGGGAAGGAGAGACTCATCTCCTTTCTTCAGATCCAGTCTCTTCAGAGACCTCCAGAATGGGGACCCGGGGACGTCTGAGCACGTCTGCTCCCCACACAAGTCCCAAACACAAGTCCTGCACACTTCTGCAGGCACCGAATACAAATGCCAAATCAACCAAAGGACAAGGACACAATAACATAAAACATAGATTGAGCTTGTTTTTACCTCCAACTGGCAGAGTGGGGGTCCAGGGGCACCCCAAAAATCTCAGTGGAACCTCCAAATGATAGACCCCAAAATCTAGGGTACTACCTTCTTGATTGGGCACCCCAAGAACCCAGATCCAGTCCAGTTGATGCAACAACAAGAGGTGTTTATTAATGCGGCTGTACAGTCAGGCTAACTAAGCTCCAAAGAGCAAGAGTTGCGCCTGTTGCAATCACATGGGTACTTTTAAAGGAAAAACCCACAAAAGCCTTTTGATTACAATTTCCATACAATTTCATAGCCTGATCACAGGGTGATCACAGAGTGGGTACAGTCACGTCGGTATGCACATTCTTCCTGAAACATAAAGGGGGTATCAGGGCGGGAGTGGAGTTTACACAAAGGTCACGGTGGTCCTTCCTGGAACACTTGCAACTATCCCAGTCACAGTTGAGCACATCTCTTAACAGAAATCTTTTTATATTGTTACATTGTTGCAGGAGTGATTGAGTCAGCTTGCCCTTGGAACTAGATTTTTAGTTTCTCATTTCCTGGGGCTTGGGGGTGTAAGCCTGAAGGGTTAGGGTCTTTCACTCCTTTCTTGCCTGATTCTCTCTACATCTTTCTGCTCTTGCCTCTAAGTGCTATCTTGATTCCTTCGTCTTAGTTCTGCCCCATCTTGGTCTTTCTCATCTCGTTCTTACCCACCTAGCTCTTCCCCATCTGGCTCTTCCTCATCTCCCATCTTGTCCTTCTAGTTCTCCATCCAGTTCTCCAATCTAGTCCCCCCATCTCTGAGGCTTGCAGTTATAAACCCATGCGATAGCAGTGCTCTGGCTAAGGCAAGGTCACCAGGCTTGAGTTCTTACAGGGTCATAAAGGCAGACAAGAGTTTTCCTCAGGCAGTGACTGTCAGGCTTTCTTCTACAACCCAAAAGGGGAGGGGTTAAGGGAGGAGGTCAACTAAGAGCTAAAATTGGTTAATATATCAGAAGAAGGGAAGTTATGTGCTCACACTACATTCCTAGAAGGGGTTAGGTAAAATTTTAGGAGTCTATCATAAATGTGCTCCAACTACAGTCTTACAGGTGGTCAGGAAAAAGACTCTATAAGTCACTTAAAAACTGCCTCTATTTTCCTATGACACCATATACTGGCAGTGCAGGGTAACGCTGCTCAGAGCTAGGAAACCTATCTCAAAACTACACTGCACCTGGTATGCAAAAAGCCCTTTTGTTCTGAGTCAGTTGCTCTGGAATGCCGCTTGGGCTGTGAGAGAAAGGAGGGTCTGAGCTTCCTTTGCACAAGAAACAAAGCTATGCACCTAAGTTAGGCAGTGTCTCTGTAAGGGTGTTTACCTTAATTCAGGAGACTCAGCGATTGGTCTGAAATGCTTTGTCCTGTCTGCCTTTTGCTTTGGATGCAAGAGAAAGTATATCAGATAAAATACACTGTTAGAAGTTATTGGGAAAGTATGAGAGTGCACAAGAAAGTCATAGCAGGAAACAGCTGATATACTGAAAGCTGAATAACACCAAATACTCCTTGAGATTTGGTTAATCCTCTGGAAGGCCTTAGCTTCTTCCAGGTATTAGCTTTGTCATAATCAGCTGAATTCCTCCTACATTCCCACGGCTCCTAGCAGAAACCCTGTTTCAAAAAAACCAACCCCCCAACCCAAAATTTGTATTTTAATAGCATTTTTAGAATTTGACTTTTTTGGTTGTTACTAATATATTTAATATAATTAATTTTTTATGTGTTGATTTGTATCTTCCAACTTTGCTAAACTCATTTGTTGTTTTGACATTCCTCTTAGATATTCCATGATTATGCATATGTGTTCTGAAATTTTGTCCCCCCCCCCCCAATTTGACTCTTTTATTTATTTTTCCCTGGTTACTCTGGTTAAATAGCTTTTGTATTTTTGAGGAAAAGTGAGAGAAGTCTATTTTTTCCCTGTTCTGGATCTTAGAGGAGGTCCCTTAGCTTTTCACTGTTGTGGGATATTTGTACACTGTGTGAAGATATATGTGATTGATTTAATAAAGAGCTGAACAGCCAATAGCTAGGCAGGAGGTATAGACAGGACTTCAGGGCAGAGAGAGGAAGTAGAAGGTTGGGAGGCACAGGGAGAGACCAACAAGACGTGGAGGGAGTTGGACATACAGAATGAACGAAAGGTAAAAAGCCACATGGTAAAACAGATGAATAGAATGGGTTAATTTAAGTTATAAGAGCTAGTTAGGAGCAAGCCTAAGCTATAGGCCAACCTTTCATAATTAATAAGTCTCTGTGTTATTATTTGGGAGCTGGCTGGGGGGACAGAGAAAGACTCATTACATTTTGCTGTTAACGTAGCATCTTATGGCAGTGCTGGGAATGGAATGTAGGACTATGGATATGAGGCGGACATTCTACCCCTGGGCTATAGCCCCTGCCCTGTCCACCGCCCCCCATTTCCGCTTGTGTTTTTTTTTTTTTTTTTTTTTTTTTTTGGTGGTTGTTGTTTATCTGGGTGTGGAAATTTCCTTCTGTCTTATTAGCTGATGATTTTTTACAGACTGATGTTAGATGTTACCAGATGTTTTTGTGTATGCATCGAAATAATCGTACGGCAAATGGCTTTTCTGTTGAGCATATATCATCCTCATTTCTAGTCTGTCTGGTCTGCTTCGTCGGATTTATACCTTTGAAATGCTGCCCCACCCACCAACACGGCGATGTTAACTGTGGTGTGTTCTTGTCTCTCCTGACAGTGAACGAGAGCTACAGACCAGAATTTATAGAGCTGAGAAAATGGCTGAAAGATAGAAAGTTTGAAGACACAGGCTTAGTACCCGCCTGCTTTCCAGGTGAGAGTCAAGTGGAGGGCAGGTGTAGTTGGGGTTGGGGGCCAGGGGGGTGTGTGTGCTTCCAGGCAGTGGCTGTCATGTCTGGAAACACATCTGGTGCTGTGTATTGGGATTCGCCGTTTGTTTGTGTTTCACCTTACTTTCCTATGGAAAGGAACGACAGATGAGGAAAAAAATTACATTTGAAGGAGAATAATAAAAGTAAGATGAAGCCATGAGGGCCAGCTGTGGCGGTGCATGCCTTTAATCCCAGCAGCACTCAGGAGGTGGAGGTTCCTGATACAGATTTAATATAGATTAAAAAAAAAGAAAAGAAAAGAAAAGCAGATGTAGCCATGAGTAAGGATAACACTTGAAAGACACAAAGTCTCATGCACTCCCGGAAGAGCAGCATTTGACTCGCGTGTAAAGAGCCCACGCGGCTGACAGGACCTGAGGGGCCTGTAAACAAACCTCAGAACGTGGGGGGCGTCTTCCTTAGCATTTGAACAACCGTGAGATTCCATCTCACCCCAGTCAGAATGGCTCACATCAAAACACCTGGCAACAAAGGCCATGAGCTTGTGGAGAAACAGATTCTCTCACAGGTAGGAGGGCAAATTGATCTGCTCTGGATATCAGCATGGAGAATCCTCAAAAAAACTAAAACGTGAATCTACCATACATGACTGAGCTAAATCCACTCCTGGCATATGTCCAAAGACTCAGCAGATACTCAGCCATGTCTACTGCTGCTCTGTTCACAATCGCCAGGAAATGGAAAGAACCTAAATGTCCTTTAACTGATGAATGGGCAATGAAAATGTGGTATGTGTACACAATGGAATTCTATTCAGCTGTACAGAAAAATGAAATCATGCAATTTTCGGGTAAATGCATGGACCTAGAAAAGATCATATTGAGTGAGGTAACCCAGGCCCAGAAAGATAGACAGTGCACGTCCTTCTCATCTGTGGTACCCCCATCTCCAAATCCTCAGCCAGAAGTGTAGAGCTACCACCCGCCCCTCATGGCAGAAGCCTCTTTAGAGCAGACCATCACAGTGGACGGCACCTGGACGCAATGCCGAGATCAGCAGACCATGGGAACCCGGCCCCAGCAGACACATCTACATCACAGCGTCTGCATCTGTGGCCCAGGAATATCTCTGAAGAAGAAATCGTGTAAGGGCCAGAACACCAGGAAGTCCACTGTGAAACAGTCTCTCCCGGAAATGACTGTGTACACAAGACCAGGACAATGCCAATATCAATGGACGTGACCACGTGGAAGGGGGAACATTTTGTGGTCCCACCCCTCGACAACTGATGACTGCTGGGAGGAGACTGCCTCTCCCGGGGATGAACTTCCTGGTGAGCCAGCTCAAAGTGGTCAGCGTTGGAATTAAAAACCTGACGCTGTCAAGTTAGAAGTTTGGGTATTCCTCAGCCTGAAGGAAAGGCCTAGGCTGAGTCCTTACAAGGCACAGCACGTGAGTACTCAGTGGGCAGTGCTCAGCTCTGTCTCTTGAGGTTTTGGTAGGATTTTGGAAACGATGCCTGCTGATGGGATTGTCTCAGGCCCCGTAAGTGAGTAGTTTTCTGAGGGTGAGGCATGTTCCAGCTAACCACTTGAGGTACTTGTCTTGTATCATGTTGTGGCTCCAGGAGAGGAGCCTTTGATGGGGCCCAGCAAATCCTGTCTCTCAGGCAGTTTGGATCTCTTTCTCTCTCGTTTCGGCCTTCCAGGTCATCTGAACTGAGGCAAGTCAACATTTTCCTCTGGAACTTGATAGCTTCCTGTGGAGGCTAAATTGACACTAGTTTGGAGGCAATGTCCTGCACTCAGGGGTGGAAGGCAGCTACAGAGCGGACCAGCGTGCTGTTCAGAGGAGTGGGTCTGGTGTAGCAGAGATAGTTAGGACCCTGAGGTCTTCACACTGCATATGATCACAGCGCTAAGAGCATTTGCTATTGGACTTCCCCTCTGGCCACTAGTTAGCCTAATTTGGAATAAATTAACTTCTTTTTTTTTTTTTTTTGGTTTTTCGAGACAGGGTTTCTCTGTGTAGCTTTGCGCCTTTCCTGGGACTCACTTGGTGGCCCAGGCTGGCTCGAACTCTCAGAGATCCGCCTGGCTCTGCCTCCCGAGTGCTGGGATTAAAGGCGTGCGCTACCACCGCCCGGCCAATAAATTAACTTCTTATATCTCCCAAGGTAAATGATTTCCCATGTGGGTCACCAGCTGAGAGAGATGATCCGCACGAGGGTACTTCCTGTGGGTCCATTACACATGGTGACTCTGGAATAAAATGCTTGATTTGAGCTGCCGATCTAAATATCAACGGAGGTTAACTGTTACTTGCAGGTTATAGAACTGAATGTTTTGCCATAGCGAACGATGGATGCATTTAGGGAGGCAAAGGGTTTAAAGGTAAAATGGAAGGGTTGCATAATTGGTTTGAAACAGTTATCCGCAGTCAGAGAATCACAAGGTCAGGGTGAGTCTAGTGTCTCGGACAGATGACTGCTGGGCAGGCATCCTCACGTGACTGTTTATGTAAAGTTACAGTTTTAGCAGAGTGTTTTGTGCTAGTTCCTATTGTGAGACAATTAAGTGTGAAGCGGCTCCCTTTTTGACTCTCTGGCTTCATTTGTCAGGGTTTGACTTACGTGCTTCCATTTTGTTCCTGACAACATTCAGAGGACCCTGTGCGGTCAAGGTCTCTGCTGGTCTGTGAGGGTGAGCTGCTTTGTCAGCCAAGGACAGGATATTTAACTTCGTGTTTTTGTGTGTCAAGGACTGGTCAGTAAGCTCCTTTCCTGGGTTGTAGCATGTGGAGTTCTTCTCCAGCTCATCCCAAGAAAGGTGTCTGTATTGTCCTTGTTACGGTCCTTGGATCTTGACTCAGAACTCAGCTTTGCTGTTCAAGGAATGTAAACCCACAGAGAGGTCAGGTCGTATTCCAGAACAGCTTCCTGACCCATCCTCCCTGGGAGGGAAAGGCCAAGAGACCCACGTGCACTGTTGCGACCTGTTTTTAGTCCTTGAGGCCCCCAGGTCTCCACGATGCAGTAGGACTTACCTCCATGTTTTGGTTCCAGGAACAGGAAGAGGGCTGATGAGCAAAACGTCACTGCAGGTGAGAACTTCTCTTTTATCCTTGGGGCTCAAGATAGATCCTGCTGTGGGCATGTGTGCGTGTGCGCGCGCGTGTGTGTGTGCGGGCATGTGTGTGTGTGTGTGTGCGTGCGTGTGTGTGCACGTGCGTGCGTGTGTGCGTGCGCGTGTGTGCGTGTGTGTGCATGTGTGCGTGTGTATGTGTGTGTGTGCACGTGTGCGCGCGCGTGCGTGCGTGTGTGTGTGTGTGTGCGTGTGTGTGCACGTGCGTGTGTGTGTGTGTGTGTGTGTGTGCATGTGTGCGTGTGTGAGTGTGCGTGTGTTTTGCTCACATCAAGTGAATCAAATGTGCTTCCCCTGTGTAACCATTTCTCTGTTACCAAATGTGAATACAGACATCAAAGTCCTCCTGCTGACCCAGCATTGAAATATATTTGTTGTCATTTAAACAAGCCGAGGGGACACATGATCTCTCCAGAGAGGACCCGAGTCCTTCAATTCCCTTGTCACTCCTAAGCCTCTGAGTTTGAGTGACAGAGGGAACAGGGTAGGGGTGCGGCCTCCTGACCCTTCTTTTAAGGATGGCCCAGCCCCAGGGGCTGCAAAGGCAGGAAAGTGGCTGTCTTTTTGTAGATGAATTTCTAAGCGGTCTTATTACATAAAAAACACGGAGGTAAAAGCCTGAGAGAGATCAGGGAAATGGAGAAAGCCACCAGCCAACCTCACCTCACCAACTCGGCAGCTTCCAAAAGCCGTGACTTCCTGTCTACCCAGGCACATATGCCTTGCTGTTCTGCCCTCTGATTTGCTCTCTCCATTCAGCTACATCACTTCCTCTTCCTGCCCAGCCCTGTCACTTCCTGTCTGTCTGTACCGACCCCCAGATCTCCATGGTTAACCAGTGTTGGAATTGAAGGCGTGTGCCACCACACCTGGCTCTGTTTCCAGTGTGGCCTTGAACACACAGAGATCGTATCTGCCAAGTGATAGGATTAAGGGCGTGTGCTACCAGTCCTGACTTCTTTGTTTTCTTAAATGGCTTGCTGTTCCCTCTGATCTCCAGGCAAGCTTTATTTATTAAAGCACAAATTGTTTGCCCAGATCGAGGACCCCCAGAGAGGCCACCAAAGACGAGCATGCCAGAATGCAAAAGCAAGGTTTAATTCTGGATATCCAAAAGCAATACAAGCCTAGGCAGGGACTTCGTCCAGCAGATACAGCGCAGTTAAACACTAATTAGTTAAACCCTAATTCCCCTCGTATCTCTCCAGGGTCTCGTGCTAACACCATACTATGAACTGTAGGGTAACATTCAGGCTCTCTCTCACAGCCTTGGAGAAAATCCAACGCTTTAAAAGTTCAAGGTCTAGTTAAAATCCCGCTGCTGGGCTGCTGCCTTCCTCCTCCCCCAGCTGCCTCTGGGCCTTGGCGGCTCTCCTGCGTGGGCTGCTTTCTCTCTGAGTGCAGGGACTCCGGCCCAGGTGTTCAGCCTCTACTCTGGGCATGAAGACATCTACAGAGATGTCACCTCTAGACTCCGGTGGCCCTTGCCCTGTAGAGTCTTGGCTGGACCCGGAGTTGATGTGAAGCAGGCCCACAAGCTGAGGCAGCCACAGAGGCGGGGTTAGGCTGGGCTCCGCGCTGTGGTAAGAGGACTGGATGCACGGACAGCCGGCAGAGAAGGACAGCAGGACCTCGTCACAGCTGGCACTGAGCCAGGCTGCCCTCCTCCCAGACCTCTTCAGCTGCGGGGGTCATGGCCTGCTGTGGCTCCACCTCCCAGCACCTCTGCCTTGTAGCTCTGCCTTCTGCGGGACCGTGACAGCACCTCCTCTTGGGGCTGCTGTCCTCCTGCGTCACAGGGAGTGTGGCCCCCCAGAAGGAATGACACACCAGTGACGTTCGATTTTAACTGAAGTGGGGGGAACGCTCCAGCTCTTTGTCAGCTGCAGGCCTTCATGGCGGGATCTGTAATGCAGCGCGATTTCATTAAATGGAGCTGATTTCCTCGTGCCGTAGACAGTTTAAATGAGATCTAACTCAGGCCGCTTTTCGAATGGCTATTAGACCTGACAGATAAAGGTGTCCCGTCTCCCTGGTGTGCTGTTTTGACACAGACACTGAGAGGTACTGGGATATTTAAATGATGTGAAGCAATATTGGAAAAGAAGCTATGGGTACATTGTCACCAGCCCATCCAGCTGCTCCCTGTTACAGCCCTTGGACACAGCAGCCGAGCAGAAGCAAAGGCTTCTCCAGTCATCCCCCCATTTGGTCAGGCGCAGATCCCTCTCTCTTGGGCAAAGAGAAGGGGCCTGGCAGTTGTAACTGTGAGTGGCAAGTTCCTCAGAACTCCCCAGTGGTCACGGACCTTATGCCTCAGCCCTAATACTGTGCAGATGCTAACACACCTGAAGAATTCCAAGTACGGATGCTGTGGAATGAAGAAGTGTTTTCCTCACTCACAGCAGCTGTTGCTTTGTATGAGGATGTGAAGAACTGCTAGAAGAACATTCTTCAGAGTGTACACCAGCGGAGAACGCAGCCTGCCAAAGGGGAACACCCCATCCCACGAGCTCTGAGGAGCTGAGAACTTGCTTACTTCAGCTCTGCTTTTCCGTGGGGGGGGTGGGGTGGGAGGGGGGGGTGGGGAGGAATGATCGTGTTTGTAATGGCAAATTCAGGAAGCTTCAGGGCCAGCATGATGGCTCACACCTTCATGGAGGCAGAGGCAGGCAAATCTCTGAATTCAGGGCCAGCCTAGTCTACATAGTGAGTTTCAGGCCAACTAGAGCTAGCTACATAGAAAGACCCAGTCAAAAAAAATAAGTAAGTAAGTAAATAGATAAATAAATCTTCCAGATTATTTGGTATTTCTGTCTTTTCACAGAAAGTATTGGGTTTCTTTTGGGGCCTGGACTTGCTAGGCAAGGCGTGACTCTTCATTGGAGCAGCTCTCTTCAAAAAAAAAAAAAAATTCATCCAAAGAAATAACCTGATACAAGTGTTTGCAGAGGTGAACATTTCTAATGTACACAAGAAACATCACTGAAGTAGAATATAATTTGAAAATGATGCTTGAAAAGAGGTGGACTACCAAAATACAGGCCAGCGATGGTGTGTGATTTGAATTAGTGAGTTGGACTTTGCCCACCATGCTAAATTCCTTCTTTTCCTTTGGGTAATACTTCTACCGTAAATCATACCATGGTAAAGAGTGAGTGTGACTTCAGGGTGTTGTTTGAATCTTAGATGGTCTTTTAATAGAAAACCTAGAGCCAGATATCAGGGTGAAAGCTAAAAGATCAGAGAAGCAGAACAGCCATCCACTAGTTCTTACCTCTGTGAAATCCTCAGCCTAGAGAGAGTGAGTTCCTGTCTCCTCACACCTTATATACCTTTCTCCACCCTGCCGTCACTTCCTGGGATTAAAGGCGTGTGTGCCCCCCAGTACTGGGATTAAAAACGTGTGCCACCACTGCCTGGCTCTGTTTCCAGTGTGGCCTTGAACTCACAGAGATCCAGATGGACCTCTGCCTCCTAAGTGATAGGATTAAAGGTGTGTGCCCACTGTCTGGCCTCTTTGTCTTATCTAGTGGCTGGCTCTGTCCTCTGATCCCCAGATAAGTTTATTAGGGTTCACAATATATCACTGTTGCTGGAGGGCTTCTCTCCAGGTTCCACCAAGTCCCTCAGTCCCACAATCCACGTATAAAATAATCACTCAGATGCTTATATTACTTATAAACTATATGGCTGTGGCAGGCTTCTTGCTAACTGTTCTTATATCGTAAATTAACCCATTTTTATAAATCTATACCTTGCCACATGGCTGGTGGCTTACCGGCGTCTTTACATGCTGCTTGTCCTGGCAGTGGCTGCAGTGTCTCTCCCCTTCTTCCTGTTTCCCCAATTCTCCTCTCTCCTTGTCCCGCCTATACTTCCTGTCTGGTCACTGGCCATCAGTGTTTTATTTATATAGAGTGATATCCACAGCATATCACCACATCATGGAAAACTACATACATCCATTTGCAGGAGAATTGGATGCAGTATTTAAGTAAGAGGCTGAATCAAGACCAAGTATAGTGGGATTTTTTGTTTGTTTGTTTGTTTTGTTTTTCGAGACAGTTTTTTTCTGTGTAGTTTTGGTGCCTGTCCTGGATTTTGCTCTGTAGACCAGGCTGGCCTTGAACTCACAGAGACCCACCTGCCTCTGCCCCCCACCCCAGTGCTGGGATTAAAGGCGTGCGCCACCACCGCCCGGCTTGCCCGGCTTCAGTAATTTTCTTTAAAAAATTCATCCGAGGAAATAACTTGACACAGTGTTTTGCAGAGGTAAAGTTTTTAATGTTCATAAGAAACATCACTGAAGTAGAATATAATTTGGAGTTGATGCTAAGTAAGTCTTCCAAGACTATTCTAATCTCATCAAACTTGTTTTAGGTGTGTAGTAATGAACAGAGAAGTCACATGGACAGAGCCCGAAGTTCTTACTTGTTACCTGTTGTGGTTTTCAGTTGGCTTCCATTTTTATATTTTGTTTGTTACTCTATAAAGTGTGCCTTGTGGTGGTTTGGATTCCTTTTTAAAAATACTTTATTCCGGTTGATTTAGTTTTATAGATTTGAATTTGTTTCGAAGAAATTCTGGGTCCTGTTGAATGCCATGAAAATGTTTGTTAAAATAAACAAAATTCTTGGGACTTAGAAAAAGAAAGTTAAATACATTTTTAGTCCCAAAGGGAAGAACCAAAGCATAAAAACAGCCATGCTCAATCGAAGCCCAGCAGTACATCCCCGGATCTTGTAGCTCATTGTCTGGCTTCTGGGGCTCACTTACGATCATCTGGACTCTGCCGTCCGTAACAGCTTGTCTTGTAGGTGAGGCCAGCCCCACTCTGCTGCTGTCCTGGGTGCTCACCTCATGGTCCTGGCATCTCCAGTATTCTGGAGTCTCCACTCAAGTTGAGGCCGTATCCACCAGTGGCCTCTCCTGGCTTCTGACATTACCACATCTCAGCTTGCCTTCATGGCCTCTTCCGCCCTGGTGTTTCCATTGCCACAGAGACTGCACCTTCATCAGTGGCCTCTCATGGATCTCACAGTGCCGAGCCTCAGCTCTTCGTGATCCCTTCATGATCCCTTCACGCCAGTGCTTGTGAAAGGCTTACACACTGTTTCCCAAGCTCTGCTGCCGGCCCCACATGCAGCCTCCGTTCCCCGCTGGCCACAGCTTCTATGTGCTGATCCTGAGGAAGATTTTATTTCAGCTACTGCTCTCTTGTTAATCACAGCCAAGCTAATTATCATTGATTGTCCTGGTGAAGCAAAGTTTTACTCCCACAGATTGTTAATTATTAAAGTCTGTCATATGAACGGCTCTCATACCTCTGTGCTTCTCTCTTTGAAGGCCAGGCCTGCGTTGTCTGCTCTGGGGGGCTCTTGATATGTAATGAGGGGATTCAGTGTTTGCAAAGCTGAGGTGTCCTAAACTCTGCTTTCTCTTTGGCAAGGAGGGACAGATGATTATCTCATTGCCTGAGAGCTGTCTGCTCACCACGGACACCGTGATTCGAAGCTCCTTAGGGCCCTACATTAAGAAGTAAGTGACCACACCTGCACACAGATGCCAGAGCTGTGCCTTGAAAGTGTCTGCCATTGGCAGATGTGTCATGGCTGACAGGGCGTGAGGACCCAGCTCTTGTCTGGCCAAGAAATACTGAGTGCTGTTTGAAAGGTTTATCCTCTTCTAGGTTTGTTCTGAATTCACTGTGAACTGTATTTCTAAGGTCTTCAGTAGGCTGCCTGGGATGTGGGTGTGAACCCTGTTCCTTAGGAAGTGAGCGTGAGATGGGATGGTGTACATGGTGGAAGTCTTACAGATGCTACTTCCCTGTCTTGGTTCACTCTATTGTACCTGCTTGACTTCTTCAGCTGTGAATGGATTTGGCATGAGGGAGGAGTTGGATTTAGTTAGGGATGAAGGAGAGCAGGCAGTGTAGGATTTGGTGTTAGGGAGGAGTTGCATTTAGTTAGGGATGAAGGCAGTGTAGACTGAGGGCCTTGTTCTGCGCACACGACGGAGAGCCTTGGTTTTGGAGCATCCTGAGGACAGTGAGTGAGAGTCTCGGCAGAAGTGATTTCTACATTTTGAGGGTTCAATCAAAGATTGTGTTTTTTCATAACCCAAGCACTCCCTCAACCCCCACATACACACATTTTTTTATGGGCCTGTGTAGAGGCAAGGATGCTCTGAATCCTTATTTTCTGAATCATTCAGAAATTGCAAGTAGAATGCATGGTACCATGGGAATTTGAATTTCAAAGATGACGATAACATTGCTAAGTCTGTTTATACCGGAGGGGCTGATATGTGAGTAACTATTCAGAATGCAACTGTGTAATTTGTGGTAGAACCCAGATGTTTAAGAACAAAAGCTGCAAGATTCCATCAGTGTATAATAAGCAGCCACAGTGCCTGTCTCAGTAGGCATGATCCAGTAGAACTTCCAGCAGTGGTAGAGATGCTTTGTTTCGCATTATCCAAGACGTGAATCACAAATGCCCATTGAGTAACTGGAAAGTGACTTGTTTTTACTAAAGAATGACTCCAAAGCGCTGCTTAACTATAACTAATTTAAACTGAAATAGTTCTGTGAGCCATAGTTCACTGGGTTGGATGTTGCATCTCTGAATCTTTCTACGCCTCTGGACTCCCCATAGTACAACTTTACAAGATGAAATCCGGAGCTTATAGAAAAAGCGTTTAGCTGGGTGGTGGTGGCACATGCCTTTAATCCTAGCAGATCTCTGAGTTTGAGGCCAGCCTGGTCTATAGAGTTCCAGGACAGCCAGGGCTGCTACACAGAGAAACCCTGTCTCAGAAAACAAGATGGAGCGGAGGGAGAAAGAAGAGCTTCAACAGGAGAACCAGGCTGGAAACAAGATTTTTGTTGTTGTTGTTGCAAAGCAAACTTTACCTACTAGCCATGGAAATGGCTTTGGTGGGAGAGAGAACATAGACCATGCTGGGCGTGCTCTGGAGAGGCTCAGCTGTAGGAAAGACGCCTCTGTCTTGGGTGGAGTGTTGACAGCTTGAAGCTCTGAAGCAAACCAAACGGTTTGGCGGAGTCTACACTTTAATTTCTTCAATTTGTCTTTTCATTTACCAGGTGGAAGCCTCCTCCATCTCCTCTGCTGGCCCTGTGCACTTTTCTCGTCTCAGAGAAGCATGCAGGCGGTCAGTCCCTCTGGAAGTCCTACCTGGACATTTTACCCAAGTCGTACACCTGCCCGGTCTGCTTGGAGCCAGAAGTGGTAGATCTTCTGCCCGGACTTTTAAAGGCGAAGGCAGAGGAGCAGAGAGCCCACGTGCAGGACTTGTTTGCCTCCTCCAGAGCCTTCTTCTCCACCCTGCAGCCTCTGTTTGCAGAGTCTGTGGAGAACGTTTTCAGCTACAGCGCCTTCCTGTGGGCCTGGTGCACCGTGAACACCAGAGCTGTGTACCTGAGGTCCAGGAGGCAGGAATGCCTTTCCGCAGAGCCAGACACGTGTGCTCTTGCTCCGTACCTGGATCTGCTGAATCACAGCCCACACGTCCAGGTGAGAAGCTGGCATGGACATGTGTCCTGTTGGTATGGAATTGCAACATGTAGAAACAAGGATTCTGAATGAAGAATGAGACAGTGGAGGTGTAACCTGCTCCAGGCAAATGTGCTAGGTGAAAGGTCATAGCACAGTCTCCAGTGTGTGAGTGCAGTGCTAGGTGAAAGGTCATAGCATAGTCTCCAGTGTGTGAGTGCAGTGCTAGGTGAAAGGTCATAGCACAGTCTCCAGTGTGTGAGTGCAGTGCTAGGTGAAAGGTCATAGCACAGTCTCCAGTGTGTGAGTGCAGTGCTAGGTGAAAGGTCATAGCACAGTCTCCAGTGTGTGAGTGCAGTGCTAGGTGAAAGGTCATAGGATGTTGGGCACAGGTTCTCAGTCCCCAGCAGCCTCGCTTTGGTTTCATTGGAGTGTTTGCGGATTCTGTTCTTCAGTGATTTTAGAGACTAGCCTAGGAGAACACAGCCACAGCTGTGGAAGCCTGAGGGCCCAGCTACAGAAGACCCCTATAGGCTCAGGGACTATAAACAAATGAAACTTGGGAGTTGGGGAAGCCTTCGCAGCTTCTTAGTACCAATGGGTCTCAGTGCCACCATATTTTCTTCCCTTGCGCTGTTTGTGACAGATCCAGTCCTGACCGGAGTCAGATGTCATATTTTGGGTCATTTTCAGAGTCTGTGGTTGGACCTCCTCCCTCACCAACAGGTAAAGGTGAGATGAAGGAGGACCATTTGCCACCTGTGACTGACCTTGGCGTCCGACAACTGATGTGATAACTTGGGGAGCCTTTTAGATTTATGCTGAAAAGAGAAATCTTCTGCCTTCCCCCTGTAGGTGAAAGCAGCGTTCAACGAGAAAACCGGCTGCTATGAGGTCAGAACAGCCTCCGGCTGCAGGAAGCACCAGGAAGTGTTCATCTGCTACGGCCCCCACGATAACCAGCGGCTGCTCCTGGAGTACGGCTTCGTCTCCTTCTGCAATCCTCACGCCTGTGTTCCTGTCCCAGGAGGTCGGTGTCGCCCCCTCAGGCGGTGCTGTCCCGAGGTGGAAAGAGAGGCCCTACACGCAACGCTCACTTGTCCCGGGCAGCGCTAGCCTGGCCTTCGCTGATCGGAATCTCTGGGTTGCAGTCAGACCTGCAGAACTGACGGATACTGAGGCCGGGATGAGCTGAGAGGGTCGAGTGGGGGGGAGCCAGTGGGAGATGAGTGACAGTCGCGCTGGCGGGTGGGGGGGGGGGCAGATCTTTGTACTGAGCAGAAACTTAGTAAGCACTTAGCAGAAGCAGCTCTAAGCCACGGGCAAGTGGCCGGAGATTTCCCAGCGTATATTCGAGGTATTTACGTGTAGGCTTGGATGAACCCAGTGGGCGGAACAACAGTTATGTTTCTTAGATTAAAGAGAGAAGAGCCAGAACGGGGCCAGAGGTGATGGGTCAGTGGGTAAAGGGCCTTGCCACAAAGCCCGATGACTTGAGTTCAGTCCTCAGGACCCACAGGGTGGAGGAGAGAACTGACATCTGCAAATTGTCCTCTGACCTTCACACCACACACACACACACACACACACACACACACACACACACACACACCACCTAAAATAAATACATGTAGTAATTTAAAGAAAAATGAGAGCAGGGGCGTGTGAAGTGAGTTAGAGCAGCTTTGAGATTGACTCAGTCAGAGTCCTTGCAGTTACCATCCGGTGGGTCTAACCGTGGTTGCCAGGTAAGCCCATTGGACGACTACGTTCAGTTATTTGTACATTTAAAAATGGCGTAGGACCTGAGGATCCGCTGAGTGGCAGGACAGCGGCCTGGTATATGCAAGGCCTTCACCGAAGGAAGGGAGGGCTCGCTTTTGTCAGAATTATATCCTCAAATCCATTTTTATAAAATGCAGA
>NC_051073.1:4979915-5032415 GCF_004664715.2 Peromyscus leucopus
GGTCCCTCCTCTCAGACGAATTAGCTTGTGTCAAGCTGACACAAAACTGCCCAGCCCAGTCTCCCACAGGATCATCTGTTTGAATACTTGTTCCCCCCGCTGGTGGCACTGTTTTGGAAAATTATGGAACCTTTAGGAGGTGGAGCTTCCTCAGAGGAGGTAGGTCACGGGGGTGGTTGCTGTGGTTTTATAGCGTGCCCTGACTTCCTGTCTACTCTCTGCTTCTTGACTCAGGTCCAGTGTGATCAGTGCACACACTCCAGTGTGATCAGAGCTGGCACTCCAGTGTGATCAGAGCTGGCACTCCAGTGTGATCAGAGCTGGCACTCCAGTGTGATCAGAGCTGGCACTCCAGTGTGATCAGTGCGCGCACTCCAGTGTGATCAGTGCGCGCACTCCAGTGTGATCAGTGCGCGCACTCCAGTGTGATCAGTGCGCGCACTCCAGTGTGATCAGTGCGCGCACTCCAGTGTGATCAGTGCGCGCACTCCAGTGTGATCAGTGCGCGCACTCCAGTGTGATCAGTGCGCGCACTCCAGTGTGATCAGTGCGCGCACTCCAGTGTGATCAGTGCACGCACTCTAGTGTGATCAGTGCACGCACTCCAGTGTGATCAGTGCACACACTCCAGTGTGATCGGAGCTGGCATTCCAGTGTGATCAGTGCACGCACTCCAGTGTGATCAGTGCACACACTCCAGTGTGATTGGAGCTGGCACTCCAGTGTGATCAGTGCACACACTCCAGTGTGATCGGTGCACGCACTCCAGTGTGATCAGTGCACACACTCCAGTATGATCGGTGCTCACACTCCAGTGTGATCGGTGCTTGCACTCCCCCAGCCATGCCTTCCCCACCATGAAGGGCTACATCCTGTTAAACAGGAAGCCAGGATAAACGCTCCCCACCCTCGGTTGCTTTTTGTCAGGTGGCTGCTCACCACAAGAAGAAGGAAACTAATACAGCCCCGTCTGAAGCACATCAACTTTCAAAACGTGTTTCCTCAAACATTATCTTATAAAAATCACAATCCAGATGGGAAGGAAGGACGTGAAGGAGCAGTGTGAGGAGCAGAGATTTTTATTATTTTACACTTCCTCCTCAAGGTTCTCTCTCTGCTGCCTTTCAGTCATTTCATTTTCATGGAGCTCGACCCCAGAGCTACTTGGGGATAGATGTATATTTGTGTTTCATTAAAACATGTCAAATTTGTGTTGCCCCCACTGTATAATTTGCCAGGGCACGAAGAGAAAAGGAAAGAGATGATTTGTCTCATTATGTCGGACAAATACAAAACCCATATATGATAAAAGGCATAGAGGTGTAAAATGGGAGCCATGCTGTATGGATTCTGGAACTGCATAGACAAGATGAACTGTGCTCATGGGCTGGGTCTAGCCTGATGCCTTTCCTTGTGAATGAAGTTGATTGGACACAGCCACACTTACTCACTTGGACATTGTTTGCTTGTTTTCACAAAGGCAGCTGTGAGTGTCCATACAGAGACCATGTGGCTTGTCACACACCCTGCTAAGGAGTGGATATTTTTACAAAACGCATTTTGATGAAAAGAAATAAAAAAGAATTAACCCCCCTCAAAAGAAAACCAGAAAAAAATTTGATGGTTCTAATTAAAATATTAAGATGAAGCCTGGCTTGGTGTTACAAGCTTGTAATCTTAGTTATTTAGAACACTGAGGCAGAAAGATCACAAGTTCAAGGCCTGCCTGGGGTATAGACTGTGTTCCAGGCTAGCCTGGGCAACTGATGAGACCCTGTTTCAAATATAAAAAGTACAAAGTGCTGGGATAGAGCATTTGATAGAGCATTTTCCTAGCATGATCATGGCCCTAGGTTCAGGCCTCAGTGCCCTTAAAAAAGAGATGTGGTGGCTAAAAGTAGACTGTGAAATATGGATACAATCTAAACAATAACATCAACACAATGTAAACATGATCTTGTGTAACATTAGATTGTATTTGGGTTCCCCAACACCACCATACCACTTAAAAACATTGCTGGGATCCTTCTAGGTGACAGTGAGAGCTAACTGGTAAACCCGCCCGAAGTGAATGGTAGTAACTAGATGGCCCACAGTGTTCAGCTTTACTGCACCCTTTCCCAGGAATCTGTTGATGTCCTAACGTTTGAGATCATATCCCGTATTTCTCTTTGCTCCCCAAACACTGGTACACTTTAATCTGTCCCTAAAATGTTAATAAATACTGACTAATGGATGTTTCCCACAGTTGCAATGTTTTTGAAAGGCAATCAGTGATACATAATAATGAAGTCATTCATCAATTATGAAAGGCCCCTGCACACCAACCCTGTGAATTCTCATCACAGATTCCATGATTATGAACTAATGCATTGCCTTTTCCACACTCACATATTTTGACCATAGACAAAAAGTTCAAGATCTTGTGTCATCTTTAAATCACCGTTGAACAGGAAGGGCTTTGGATTTTGTAGAACACCCAGGAGTCATAGCAATACTTTACTCAGCAGCTACAAACAAGGTTTATTGATTTCTCTCTCTCTCTCTCTCTCTCTCTCTCTCTCTCTCTCTCTCTCTCTCTCTCTCTTTCTATCTCTCTGTCTTTGTCTTTCTCGCTATATGTCTGTGTACATGTGTTACCTTATGGCATCTGACAAATCCATTTTCCCCATACTTTTTCCCTGAAAGAACTCTCTCCTTAAATGTGCCTTTCTATCTGACTTGAGTCTTTGGGCCCACAGGATCTCTTCTTACATCCTCTGCTTCCAAGGGGTCACGTCTTCTTCCTTTTCCCTCCCTACAGGTTTCTGTTAAGCTCCACCCTCGTTCCTATGTTGCTGGAGGGGACCCTTCCAGGCTTATTCTTAGTCCCATCTTTTCCCTGGGTTCTCCTGCCCACCCCACCTCCCTATTCTCAGTCTTTACTTCATAAAAGCTGCAGAGTTGGAAGGAAGTTCAGATGCATGTGGGTAGTGGTGAGGCAGCGGTGGCACTCGGTCCCCTGGTCTGCTCCCGGGGTCAGATGAGCCTACATCACTAAGATTTTTATTTTATTTTACATTGTTGGGCTGCGGAGATGGTTCAGTCAGTAGAGTGCTTGCTTCACAGGCACGAGGACTGAGTTTGGGATATCCAGCACCCATGTAAATGGCCCAGAAGGGCCATGCATATCTGTAATCCCATGTGTGGAGGCCGAAACAGGAGGAGCTCTGGGACTCCCTGGATACCCATCCTAGCAGCCAGTGAGCTCCAGGTTCAGTGAGACATCTTGTCATCAAAAGAAGGTGGGGGTGATGGAAGAAGACACTGACATCAACCTCTGACCTCCATGTGGAGGTGCTCATATACCTTCATACATGGACATATACATAAAGAGTACCACACAAATACACATTAGAAAAAAATTTTCACTCTGCTGATAACATTAGTAGACTCTTAGTATCGCTCCGGCATGCATAGCGCTGAGAGTCCATGCCTTTCTTCTCCTGAGACTCGATAGCGAAAGGCCCCCTGCTGCTCCCTGGCTTAGCCGATCAATCACTCTTCTACTCGTACCTTGGAGTTGTCCCTTATAAAGCTCCAGCTTCAAGTCCTCTTGGGCCTTGTGACCCTGACTCTCATTCACCGCAGTGGCCCAGGATCTGTGCTTCACACATCTCCCTCCTCCTGTTTCTACTCAGAGTATCTGTTTGAGAATATTCTTGGAAACTTCAGATTCTTCAAGGATTTTCAAATGTTGAGATACAATCTACATCTCATAGGAATTATCATTTAAAAATAGACAACTCCATTTTCAGCATATTTATGAGGCTGTACAACTATCTGTCCCCAAATATTTTCATCACTTCCTGCGTTGGTGAGCTCCCGTTGTCTGCTTGACACGACCTAGCATCACTTGGGTAGACTCTAGCCAAGAAATTATCTAGACCAGTTTGGCCTGTGTGCGCTTTAAGGAGACTGATTGTTAATTGAGGGTGGGAAGGACCACCCTGAATGTGGGCAGTACTGTTACCCAGGCTGAGCCCTAAATGCAGCAAAAAGATCCAGCTGAGGGCAAGCACACAGGCAGGGTGGCTGTGTGTGTGTTTCTCTTTGCTCTTTTTTTTTTTTTTTTTTTTTTTTTTTTTTCGAGACAGGGTTTCTCTGTGTAGCTTTGCGCCTTTCCTGGAGCTCACTTGGTAGACCAGGCTGGCCTCAAACTCACAGAGATCCGCCTGCCTCTGCCTCCCGAGTGCTGGGATTAAAGGTGTGCACCACCACCGCCCGGCTTTCTCTCTGCTCTTGAACGTGGCTGTGGTTGACTGACTGCCTTGACTTGCTCCAGTGATGCACTGTAACCTGGAACTGTAAACCAAGTAATTCCTTTCCTCCTTTCTACTGTTTTTAAAGTATTCACTTATTTTTATTTTGTGTGTATATATGTGTACTGTGTGTGCCTGGTACCTACAGAGGCCACAAGAGGGCATCAGATTTCTTGCAACTGGAGTTACAGATGGTTGTGAACTACCACGTGGGTGCTGGGCACCAAACCCAGGTTCTCTCATGAGCAGCCAGTGCTCGTAACAGCCGAGCCTTGTCTCTGGCTTCCCTTATGTTGCTTTTCATCAGGGTATTTATCATAGAAGCAGAAATGAAACTAGAACACTCCCACCCAAATAAATAGCCTCACCATTAGGAATCATGGCCCACGGTACCATCTTCTCGGGCCCCTGTGATGGCCAATCTTGTCCCCATGGCCTTTTCTGTTCTGCATAGTTCATATGAACAGAAGCATGTACTATGTGTCTTTCATGACTGACTCCTGCACGTGGTGTGATATTTCCAAGTTTATTTGTGTTTTTGTCTATTTCAGTACTTTGTTAAATTTTGTATGGTACAATATTCCATTATATACACATACACCATACTTTATTCAGTGCATGAACTGATGGTGCTTTGTGTTATACTTCTTAGCCTTTCTGAACAATGCTGAACACTTCTACACAAGCTTTGTGTGGCCACATGTTTCAGTTCCCTTGGGAACATAACCGGGGGTGGTGTGTTGAGGTACCACCAGGTGTATTGGAAAGTGGCTGCATCTGGGACTATCACCTTCTCCTTAGTGATGAATCGATGTTCTGGTTTCTCCTCATACTCACCAACTGTTCTTCGTCCACCAGCTTGACTGTAGTCATCTTGGTGGGTGCGAATAGCATCTCACCATGGACTTGATTTGCATTTCCTTGGCAAGTAATCATATTGGGAATGTTTTCATGTGTGCACTGTGCCTTCTTTGGAGAAACATATATTCAAGTTAGTTTTATGTTATAAAGTGGGTTCTTTGCATTTTATTTTGAGCTGTAAGAGTCTGATGTGTTTTCTGGGTGCTAAGTATTTAGCACACATATATTAGATTTGCAAATATCTTCTCCTGTTCTGTGAACTTTCTTTGCATTTTGCTGACAATGCCCTTTGAAGCATGAGATGTTTTAATTGTGATGAAGTTCAGTTTATCTCTTTGGTCTTTAGTTGCTTGTACTTTTAGTGACATATTCAAGAAACCTAATCAAAGGTCACTGATAGAATTCCTAGCCACTCCCCCATGATCACACATGCACTGGCAAGATGCTTAGTTATCCCAGGGCCTTATGTTCTACATAATCCATGTGCTGCATGATCACATAATCTATGCGTATGTGTGGTGTAGCTACGTAAGCCCATATGTGCATGTGTGGGGCAATCCATAAAAGCAGGTGCCACATACCCCTCCTCCCTCTTCCTGCTTGATCAATAGGCCTAAGCACCCCCTTCTGTTCCCTTCCCTTAATAAACCTTATAGTGGGTTCTGCTGTGCCTCATGACTTTTCTCCCACGGTAAACAGTGCCGCATAAGAAATAAGTCACTAAAGTTTAAATCTGTTTTCTGCTAAGTATTTCACAGCTTTAGCCCCTACATTTAGGACCTTCATCTATCTGAATATGGTGTGAAGCCAGAGACCAACTACATGTCATTGGTCTGGGAGATAGGTTTTCATTTGACCCCTGTAACTTAGATAAAAACAACAGCAAAAGTGGGTGAATGGAATTGCATCAAATAAGAATGATTCTGCTTTTTAGCAGAGGACACAGCAGAGGGAAGAGACCGTCTGTGGGTGGTGGCTGAAGGCTGAGGAGGTATACCTCAGGGTCAGTGCATGTGGAGTGTAGACAAAGTCCTGGGTTTGATCTGCAGCACTACATATGTATCCATGCACCAAAAATTTCTGTGTATATGGGGGGTGGGCTAAGGACCAGGGGAAAGCATTTCCAAGCATACATACATCTGGAAGGAGTTAATAGCCAAAACATACAAGGAACTTGGGATTAGTTAGTTCCAATCATCAAACTGATATAACCTGGGATCACCTGGGAAGAGCGTCTCAATGAGGGATTACTTAGATCAGGTTGGCCTTTGGGCATGCCTGTGGGGGACTGTCTTGAGCACCTTAGATGATGCTGATGTGGGAAGACCCAGGCTACTGTGGGCAGCACCATTCTCTAGGCAGGGGTTCTAATACTGTATAAAGATAGAAAAGTGAGCAAGCATGCTTTCATTTCTCTGTGCTCTTGACTGTGGATGTGATGTGGCAAGCTGTTTGAAGTTCCTGCGTGATCTCTCCCCAGTGTTTCCTCTAACCTGGAACTGCTAGTGGAATAAGCCTTTTATTCCCCAAGTCGCTTTTTGTCAGGTTATTTGTTTACAGCAATAGACACCGGACTAGGGAAGAATCAAAACAAGAAATAATCTGGGTAGAGGACTGAGCAGATATTTCTTACAAATGACCCACAGACATATTAGGAAATACTCAGTGTCGCCACCAGGGGAATGTACAGCCAAACCACAATGAGAGGTCACGTTCACTGGCTAGGATAGCCATTGTCACCATCAGGGGGTACCAGGGATCGACGAAGCGATGGAGAAAAACACTACACTTGGCACCATTGGTGGGAATGCTCATGGCTGTCTGAAGAGTTAAAGTCCCAAGACCACATTCTATCCATGTTGCTAAACTTTTCACAGTATTTTCTAGAAAATATGGTCAAGCCTGCTGCCTTTTAGTTACTGGACTTTATAAGTTTGGGGGATGCTTTTTATTGTATAATTTTTTATGTGTGTGTTCATGTGTGTGCCTAGGTACGTGTGCATATATATGTGTGGAGTGACTACGCATGTGTGCAGAGATACGTGGAAGCCAGAGGATGGTATCAAATGTCTTCCTCAGTTACTCTCCACCTTATCTTTTTGTGATGGGATCTCTTGCTAAACTGGACGGAGCTCACCCAACTGGCTACTAAGCCCCGGGAATCCTCCGTCTCAGCCTCCCCAGCATTAGGGTCACAGGAACGTGTTGCTGCCCCTTCTTCTCCACGTCGGTGCTGGGAATTTTTGTGCAGTTAGCTCACTCCTGACCGCACCCTCTCCCAGGCTCTGTTTGAATTGACTATTTATTTTTATTAAGTTAGTAACCAATGCAGCGGGTTTCACTGTGGCATTTTCAGACACATGTGCCACCTGCTTTGTTTTCTCCTGACCCAGGATTACTTTTTAATGTCATGGGTTTCTGTAGAACCATTTTCTTTGGCTTTGATGGGATCAAGTTGCTGCTTATTTCCAGCTTATGAGACAATGGAAAATAAGAGGTGGAGAAATACCATGTTTTGTTGTTGATACATTGATGATGAACATGAGAATCAGATGGAAGTTTTTTTTTCCTGCAAATTTGAAAAAAATGTCCAGTCACTTCTACAAATGGCTTAAAAGCCTCAAGATTTTAAGAATATGTATTTGCAATTACTCTTCTTTAATAATTAATTACTAATATGTTTTAATCACTGAGAACACGGTTTTGATCATTAAGAATTTACAATGTAAAGATTATTTCAAGGTCAAACTTCAACTGTTAATCACCTTAACCTAATGCATGCAGGTCTCTCCTGAATTCAGTTTAAAAATAAAATGAAAACCACTCATCAGAGAGGATGTACTTACCGGACACCATCTTTGATTATTCCCTGCTGTAGCTCAAGGTCATTTCTTTAATCAAGCTTCAAAGTTGGATCCCGAGTCATCAGAGAAAACACTTCTCATCTTTCTTCCTCTCCTGTGCTCCTCTCACAGGAGACCTCTTCTGACTCTCCCTTCTCCCCTTCTCCCATCCCATCTTTAACTAGTGCCTTAAATTTGCGTTGGGTTGTGAGGGCAGATTGTGCCAATGGACCGTTGATACTTTGAAATTATGTATATTATTTACCAGTGGGAGACTTCTGCTTGGTGCCTGAACACTCCATAGGGTGTCTTCCTGATTCATAGGTGTGTTTGACTTCATAGGTGTGTTCTGAATCATAGGGTGTGTTCCTGACACTCCATAGGGTGTCTTCCTGACACTCCATAGGGTGTGTTCCTGACACTCCATAGGGTGTGTTCCTGACACTCCATAGGGTGTGTTCCTGACATTCATAGGTGTGTTCCTGACACTCATAGGTGTCTTCCTGACACCCATAGGGTGTGTTCCTGACACTCCATAGGTTGTTTGACACTCATAGGTGTGTTCCTGACACTCCATAGGTGTTTCTGACACTCATAGGGTGTGTTCCTGACACTCCATAGGGTGTGTTCCTGACACTCCATAGGGTGTGTTCCTGACACTCCATAGGGTGTGTTCCTGACACTCCATAGTTCCTCCCTGCCTCCATAGGGTGTGTTCCTGACATAGGGTGTGTTCCTGACACATCCATAGGGTGTGTTCCTGACACTCCATAGGTGTGTTCCTGACACTCCATAGGGTGTGTTCTGACACTCATAGGTGTGTTCCTGACACTCCATAGGGTGTGTTCCTGAACTCCATAGGTGTGTTCTGACACTCCATAGGGTGTGTTCCTGACACTCCATAGGGTGTGTTCCTGACACTCCATAGGGTGTGTTCCTGACACTCCATAGGGTGTGTTCCTGACACTCCATAGGGTGTGTTCCTTTTTGACACTCCATTTGGTGTGTTCCTGACACTCCATAGGGTGTGTTCCTGACACTCATAGGGTGTGTTCCTGACACTCCATAGGGTGTGTTCCTGACACTCCATAGGGTGTGTTCCTGACACTCCATAGGGTGTGTTCCTGACACTCCATAGGGTGTGTTCCTGACACTCCATAGGGTGTGTTCCTGACACCCTATGTTTCCTGACACTCCATAGGGTGTGTTCCTGACACTCCATAGGGTGTTCCTGACACTCCATAGGGTGTGTTCCTGACACTCCATAGGGTGTGTTCCTGACACTCCATAGGGTGTGTTCCTGACAAACACTCCATAGGGTGTGTTCCTGACAAACACTCCATAGGGTGTGTTCCTGACACTCCATAGGTGTGTTTCTTATTTTCCTTCATAGGTTGTTTGACTCCATAGGTGTTTCCTGAACACTCCATAGGGTGTTTTTTTGTTTTTTTTGTTCCTGACACTCCATAGGGTGTGTCCTGACACTCCATAGGGTGTGTCCTGACCTCCATATTTTCTGACACTCCATAGGGTGTGTTTGACACTATGTGTTTCTGCATTATTGTTTCTGACACTCCATAGGGTGTGTTCCTGACACTCCATAGGGTGTGTTCCTGACACTCCATAGGGTGTGTTCCTGACACTCCATAGGGTGTGTTCCTGACAAACACTCCATAGGGTGTGTTCCTGACACTCCATAGGGTGTGTTCCTGACATCCATAGGGTGTGTTCGACACTCCATAGGGTGTTCCTGACACTCCATAGGTGTGTTCCTGACAAACACTCCATAGGGTGTGTTCCTCACTCCATAGACATCCATAGGGTGTGTTCCTGACACTCCATAGGGTGTGTTCCTGACACTTAGGGTGTGTTCCTGACACTCCATAGGGTGTGTTCCTGACACTCCATAGGGTGTGTTCCTGACACTCCATAGGGTGTGTTCCTGACACTCCATAGGGTGTGTTCCTGACACTCCATAGGTGTGTTCCTGACACTCCATAGGCCTGACCTGACTCCACGGTATCCTGACACTCCATAGGGTGTGTTCCTGACACTCCATAGGGTGTGTTCCTAATAAACACTCCATAGGGTGTCTATGCCTAAACATAGAATTGGGGCCAGTGTTTTCAAATGATTTTTGCCATGATTAGGCTCTCTGTCACCTATCCAAGAAGGCTGCTACTCTCAAAGTGAGACCAGGAGAGGGGACATTGTCTTAACGATTCTGTGTCAAAGGGACGGACCCCAGGTCCTTCAGAAAGACCTTTGTGAGCTGTCAAACTGGAAAGAGGCTTAAACATTTTTATACATTTCATGTGCTCACTTTGTTCCTTTATTGAAATATGTTTTGCTGTGTATCCCAGGCTGGCCTCAAACTCATGATCCTCCTGCCTCTGCCTCCCAGGTGCTTGATTTCAGGTGTAGACCAACACACCAGGCATATCTTTATGTATTTTGAAGTGACTGAGAAAGAATTAATGATGACAGATTCTTCTAAAGAAAGTGTTGTAGGAAACAAAGATTGGGGCCCACAGTTGGGTATAAGATGGTTTTAAGTTGAGTCAAGCTGGGGACACCATAAAGCAAGGGCCAGATGGTTGCCTTGGGAATCCAGTGAGAATACAGTGTTTTGCGATGCTCACTAGGCATCTCCGCAGTGAAGTATCCTTGAACTAGTAAGAGGAGAATACGGTTATTGTTTATTTTGTTTTGTGGGTTGGCCATTTGGATCAGTCACCGGAAGGAGGAGGGCATGACTCTTGCAATTCTCTGGGGTCATGGCATCAGTGACGGGGGACCTTGATTGTGGTCCGTGCCGACCGTGTTCACGGTGAGTGATTGCCCAGTACAGACACTGTTGTCTGACGTAGTAGTGTGGAATCCGATGACGTAATAAAACACACCGCAGGCACATGTGTGCTTTCCTTAAGGAAGCCTCACCTGCAGGCTATTCCTTTGGTATTTCCACAGCAGCGGAGACTTCACCCTCATGGCCTCCTTTGCCTTATAGTTGTTGGTGGAGCTCCGTGACCAGGAGATAAGGGAGTTTTAAAGAGGAAACTTCCACAGGATGGAGGTACACATCGAGTAGTTAGTGTGCCAAACTATAGATTCAAAGAACAGAGTCCAGTATTAGAAGCAAGGAGAAAATGACAAAGACTGGAAAGACACATGGGATCGCCAAACCGAAGGGACTGGTTAAGTCAAGAAGGGGCCGCTGCCGGCGCACTCATTCCGAGAGTGTCCGCCGGGGGCCAGGTGGCCGCGAGTGCCTAAGAAAAGATGGACACGGGAGCTTAGAAACATCTACCAGCAAGGGCTAATGAAACCTGTCTAACAGGCCGCATGCATGAGACTTAATAAAGTCAGGGCTGTCCCAGGACCTTTGCTATTGGGCTGCCTCAGGACTCCATTGTCCTAGTCAGAAAATAGATATTCAGTGATTGTAATGGAGATTTATAGTCAAGTCACCTTTTAAATGCTAGAGAGCAGACTTCAATCTGCATCTCTCCACAACTCTAAGGTCACATGTGCCTTGGTAATCTAGCACACAGTGTACCATGATGTATACATTCATTTGCCCCTCAACTAAATGATTGCTCTAGACTCTCTTTGAGGATCCTTAAAAATTGTATATTTCAAATGACCTTTGCTAAACTTACCAACAAAAACAAAAGCGTGTGTGTGTGTGTGTGTGTGGGGTTACTTAAAAATCAGCTCCTAAGACTTGGGCACTTTTTTGGGGGGTGGGGTGGGTGGGCAATCACTGTATTTGCTTTTCTGTGGCGGAGATGCACAGCCTGTGTAAGGGTGACATTGGATAAGACAGAGGTCCAAGGAGGTTACTCATTGACACGATTATTCTGAATTGAATAGTGTGACTTTAACCCCAGGGCCTCCAGTTAAACTGCATCTGAAGCAGAAGGAGAGAGGGGTGGGGAGGAAGTCAGTTTTGGCTCTGGACGTAGAGACAGCAGCTCATCATGAACTGAGCAAGCCTGAGCCGCCTGCTGCTGACCCTTCTCCAGGGAGGGCTTGGGAACAGGCGCCCAGGGCCTCACACAGCTCTCCTGTCCTGTCTCCCCTGCTTCCGAGCCTCTGGGCTGCTAGAATTTCGCTGGGTGCTGGGCTCCTACTTCCTGCTCTCTGGTATATCCAGCTGGACCTTTTCCCCTTGAAGTGTCTGCTGGACCCTGAGAGCCCCACGGTTGGTCCATTTACCTGTAACTCTGCAAAGCCCCTCCGAGCCCCTAAACATCTCTTGATATTTAAGAAGCAACCGGATTCTGGGCTATTTTCACTAGGAATTTCAAGCTTTCTCCTCTCCCCAAATCCCCTTGGGCTGTAGATTAATTTGAGCCCAAACATGCTTTTAAGGGAAGAGGACTCAACTCGGGACAAGGGTTTGCTCTTTTTGAAACTGCATATAATTTAACATGGTATAACCTTTGAAGAGGAAATATGACCTGCTCAGAGCTGCGCAGAGGGATTTACGGAGGCTGGGTGTCTGAAAGCCTCGTCTCCAAGCAGGCAGGTATTCGGTTTCAAATTATCAAAACAGCCTTGTACTCTTCTTGGAGTTATTTTGACATCTAAATAATAGTTCTGGCATTTCTCTCAGAGTGTAAATCAATAACATTGACTTTGTGCATTCTTTCCTCTTATTTTCATTCTTTATTCGTCTATAACCTTAGATCAAGTATTAATAATTACTTTAAGCCTTGGCTTAGGTTTGTCACTCAGTGATGCTGGAGACCCCTCCTCCTTCCCTCTACCCTTGCCCAGGTCTTCCAGAATGTTCTCTTCCTGGGACAAAGAATCTTCAAAAGCAGAGAAGTGAATTGAGCATTTAGTCAGGACATGTTTATTTTCCTTCATTTGTGCTTCCCAAGGTGCTACAACACAAACTTCTGCTTTCTGAGATGTTACAACACAAACTTCCGCTTCCCCAGGTGTTACAAACTTCTTTCTGCTACCCTTTCCACATCTTCTTCTTGTTTGTGCCCTGGTTTCCTACCAGGGTTTCTGAACACCTGCCTCAGAACGGGTGTGGTTGAAGCTGTGATTCTGGAGTTTTACCTTGGACCCAAAGACTTGCACTCTCTGGAGAGTAGGTTGTCGAACATGCAGTTTAATTAGCACCCAGAGAGGCTGACAGCATCTGCCTGAGAAGCCTTGGCTCCCAGCTTCCTGATTTACAGTTCTGTTTTCATTCCACTCAACCTAAAATGTTTTCTTCCAGTTCACTATTATTGCTTCTCAAAACGCCTGCTGTGCATGTTATGAGGTTCTGACATTGGATCCCAGGACCCAGGTAAAGCTGGGCACAGTAGTGTGTCTACACCTCGACTCTACAGCAAGATGCAGCGTGGAGACAGGAGAATCCTGGAAGCTCATGGGCCAGGTAGCCTGGATGGTCAGCAGCAAGGCCCTATCTCAGACAAAGTAGCAGGTGAGAACTGACATCCAAGACTGTCCTTTGGTGTTTTCATTCATGCTGTGGCAGGCGTGCGTTTACACTCAGGCTCACAACCATGCAAACCCCCCCCCCCAAATGCTTGCAAGTTGTAAATTCCTAATTGTCTTTGAAGGTGCAGGGCATGGGGAGACTGAGGTGAGCTATGCCTAGTTTGGATTTCAATTCTGCCGTTAAAGTAGCTGACTGACCTTGGGTGAATTATTTGACCTTGTGAAGCTCAAGGCTTTTCGTGTCCGGCTGGGGTGACAGTCTATCGGACAGTGCTGCTGGGGGGTGGTGTGTGTTGGGGGAGGGGGGGCGGCAGTGTGTCGCACACATACAGCTAGGAGCCTCTCCAGCTGGTTCCTTTCTCTTTCTTTCTCTTTGGTTTCTGTCTCTGTCCTGTTTGCCCCTTATCTTTCTCCTTAGCATCTCCTTGGATAACCTTGTCATTTTTTTTTTTCCAGATACTCCTCTTTAGAATCGTACCAGCACATTGATTCCTTTTGTTCTTGACCTTTCTCAGGCTGAGTATTTGTGGTGGGTACCTATTGTTCTGGCATGTGGGGCCTAGTGAGCCTAATGGCACAACTCAGGCGTCCATCATTATTGGTGAAATTATTAAGGCCACTCCACATAGTTAAAAGGGAGGTTTATTTTGTGGGGTAACTTACAAGTGAAGGGATAGATTACAGGGTCTGGGAAGGTGTAGCGCAGTCCAGCAGTGTTCTCTGGAGAACTCTGCTCAGTCTACCTCCAGTGTCCAGGGTCCAGGAACCAAGAGAGCCAGCACATCCGGATCTTGGGTCTTCAGGGTCCTCTCTCAGCCCCACCTTGTAGTCGTGACAGTTACCAAGCCTCATGGGGGTTGGAACTTCCAGATCAAAGCTGGAATGGCTACCCACTACACATCATGGTGCCATATCCTTCTCAGCAGACAGATTGTGCCATAGAAACCATCACACATCAAAAGCAAAGCCAATTAGTGGTTTCCTATAGTTTCCCATGTTAGATATCTAAAGCCAGAGCTGGCCTTGGCTTCAGGAACTCTGAGACATGCTGTGTTCTCTGGGGCTGGGGTTTGGGAATGGAAACAGGGAACTGTCTGCCGCTGTCTGCTCCAGCCAGCTCAGGTTCCCTGGCCCTTTGCAGGCCCCCTTCTTGGGAGTGGGACCTTCTTCAGTGCTGCATGGGCCAGCTCCTGGGGATTTCACTACGTGTCTCTTCTTATCATTAACCATGCACAGGCTGTCTGTGTATCCTGAACTGTGCACACACTTTTGTGTGTTTTCATGTGGGGTGGCAAAACATAATAAGATGATAATTTGTCTTTTATTAATTTTTTCCCATCTCCTTCAAAGAATGTCAATATTTAATATTGAAAAATAAAACAGAGAAACGGTTTCCAAGAAAATCAACTTGAGTGAGTGGCTATGGGCCTGGTGTGTTAATGGCAGCATGCTTGAAGCCCTGGCTGGGTTCATTGCCTGGAGAAATTTTAAAATAAAAGTGCTTACAGAAACACGAATGTAGATGTAACCGTCTTTTTAAATAAGAAACACAGAGCCGATTGCAGATTTAAAAAGCCCAAGAGGTCAGAGCAATGGCTGAGGGCTAAAAACCTTACCCTTCACTGCCGCTGCTGTCCTCCTCAGCCAGAGCACCTACAGCACCCGGTATTCCCGGGCGGTCTCCCATCCAAGTACTAACCAGGCCCACCCCTGCTTAGCTTCCGAGATCAGATGAGATTGGACGTATTCAGGGTGGTATATATTGGATAATAGAAAAAAAACCTACAGAATTAAATCAGCACATCCTTAAAGTATATAGGCTGATTTAATTGTGTAGTTTTTTTCTATTATCCAATGTCTCTCTGCACATGAACTTGAAAATGTGAAAGAAAACTGTGGTTCCTCCAGTTAGTTTGATTTCATTGTAGAGTTAGTTTGATTTCATTGTAGAGAAACAATACATATTCAGGAATATGATGTAAGGTTGACAGCAGTTTCTCCTGGACACTGGAAGAAACCTGGATGCTAGACCTTTCTTCTTCAGACAACGTTGAACAATGGAGTGTGAAGCTCAGCTTTTAGGGTGAGCGTGCCAAGCGCAGGTGCCCATGACGTTTGGAAATAAGCAGACAAATATAGCCATCTGAGAGACATCGTCAATCTGGAAATTAATATTAGCTGTTTTCATTTTACAGACACTCAGAATTTTGTTATGAGTTAGATGCTGGACGACCTTTTATTTTTTAAATGTACACACCCCGCCTCATCCCTTTGGTTAATATCACTGTCCACAGCATGATGACTTCCTTCCCGAGACCTGTCTCTGCCCACTCGCTTATACAGAGTGGCTGCTGTGGACATTCTTAGCAGATGTCACACCCTCCATGGTTGTTTGGATCATTGGGAGACAAGCGTGGGAACTTGGAGCTAGGTCTCAGGGATTCTGGGTTCAAGGGGCTTGGGAATGGCCTATGTTTCTTGGAGATGCAGAGAGGACGTTACTTTTACTCTGTGAACATAGAAGCAGAGGATAATGTTCTGAAGAGCTAGAAGAATCAGGCCATTAGATGAAGGCACAGCTGAGAGGTGGAGACACTGCTAAGTCCCCAGTCTCTCCAGTCTCCTCATCTAGAGTCCCAGGAGGGACAACAGTGACCTTCTTATGGATTTCCTTTTGTGATTATGGCAGCACAAATTAATTTTTGCTATGTTTTATATGATGAACCTTGCCTGAAACAATCTCCAGTTCCACAGCTAGAATCCAGAGTTGGGCTGGTCCTGGGACAAATGCTTGTACTAAAAAAAAAAAAAAAAAAGTCCTTCTCCAGCTCTGATTGACAATCAGGTTTTTGATTGCTATAACAAAATCCCTGAAGTAAACATCTTAAAAGGAAGAAAGGCTCATTTTTGTCTCAGCTCATGATCATGTGACTTGTTTCTGGCCCATGGAACACTGGTGTAGAGCAAACTTTCTGGTGGCCAAGGTCTGTGTCTCACCAGCCACTTCTGTGCCGTGTCCCAGTGACCTGCTTCCTCCCAGTGTTCCCACACCCTCCAGCAGCATCAACAGCTGTGGACAGAGGTTTCAGACACTGCCTTGGGGGGAACATTTGAGATCCAAACCATAACAGTGATGAACGTTTATAGAGAAGACAGGGCCAATAAATCAATATATCTCGTGTGCTTGAACTGGAAATGAAAGCAGAACCGTGTATCCACTGACAGCCTACAGGTGGCTTGTATTCATTTTCTAGGGCCGTAGAACCAATGAGCACACGTGTAAATATGACATATTAATGTAGTATCATAACAGGATTTGTTGACTTGGCCTACACAGCAGAAGGCTGTGTAACCTCACAGTGTCCATCTGTGCCACAAAGGCCCAGAACTTGTTCTGTTAGCTGCCCAGTTAAATCAACAGGCCACTGTGGTAGCCTCCGGTCAGGGCTGAAGGACTGGATAACCCTTCAGAGCTGCTGGTGTCCACACTGGAAAGCTGATAACACTATAGCCTGATCTTCATAGACAAGCACAGTAGCCATGCATATAGTCAGGGGAGGGGCATGAAGCCCCTTGCTGGCTTCCCACTTTCCAACTTCCTCCCCTCTGGACCCCAGTCCTTTGGATAATGCTGCTCACACTTGAGAAGGGTCTTTCCCTCCCCTCTGGACCCCAGTCCATTGGATAACGCTGCTCACACTTGAGAAGGGTCTTTCCCTCCCCTCTGGACCCCAGTCCTTTGGATAATGCTGCTCACACTTGAGAAGGGTCTTTCCCTCCCCTCTGGACCCCAGTCCTTTGGATAATGCTGCTCACACTTGAAGAAGGTCTTTCTCTTGCTCATCACTGTCCCACAGGCTAGTTTTCTGTGGAAACATCCCGACTTCGACACTTCACCACTCTTAGGCATTTCTTAATCCAGCCAAGACCACACACTGGGTAGCCAAAGGCCAGCAGCAAACACCTGTGAGCCATCCATCTTGGCTTGCAAAATGGAACGGTCTGTGATGGCAGGGCATTTCTAGAACTTCTGTTCCCAGTATGGCACTCGCTGAGTGCATGTGGCAAGGTAGCACCCAGAATGTATGCTTTCCATGACTGAAGAGCTGAATTTTAAACCTTGTAACCCTTTGATGACTTATATTTAAATGCAAGTAGCTACATGTGGCTGCTGACTACCGAATCTGACAGTCAGAATCAGACTATAAATACACTCTATAATTTTTGATGTTGGCATCGTTAAGATGCCATTTATGGTGTGTGGTGGGTTTTATAGTGGTTTGAGTTACCCATCACATTTCCCCAATTCTGACATTTCCCACTTCAAAAAGACCAGTGGATGAGAGCCTGGCTGGATCTCTTTTAACTAAATTCCCCTTTGTTCTTTCAGCTGGGAAACTATGCCCAGCTTTGACTTCTGGTGTGTGTGTGGGTGTCTGTGGTTGAAGTGGGTGCTCTGTGGTTCTCTGTTCTATTTCTGCATCCGCAGACTGGGTGCTGAGGGCAGTTAGGCAAGTGAACCATGGGAGGAAGAGGATTTGCTTATCTTTCAACTTGTTTGAGGACCAAACCACAGCCACATTGAGATGGAGTAGCCTAGAAGGACAGCTCCAACTCCAGGGAGACCTCATCCTGGCTTACCACAAAAACCTCAGTGTTGACACGCTTTTCTTTGTGGACCTTCATGACAGACTTTCCTGGTCTTGGTTGCTGTGGAGACATGGCTTGAAGTGGGCAGCTGTGTGCTTGGTGCTTGGCAGTATTTTGTAGTTGCTATCCTTTGTGTGTATGCATGGGTGCTTGTGTGTGTGTACATGATTGCATGGAGAGGTCAGATACCAACCTTGAATGTCGTTCGTCAGGTGTTGTACACCTTGCTTTTATGACAGGGTCTCTTGCAGGCCCAGAACTCACAGATTATGCCTAGTCCCGTTGGCAAGGGAGTCCTGGAATTCTGCTGTCTCGAACTCTCCAGTTCTGGGATTACAGGTGTACACCATCACTTCTGGATGATTTATGTGGGTTTTGGGGGTGAGTTTAGGTTTTTACGCTTGTGTGGCAAGCACTTCGCTGACTGAGACATCTCCCCAGCCCAGGTACTATATTTTACTAAAGTAAGTTGAGAACAACTTTCCTATAAGAGACAAGTCAACAAATGTAGATATTCCTCACGCGCCGTGTAGGCAAGTTTTGGTTGTGGTAGATGGTTTTCAGTCTATGGCCTCAAGTTCGTGCATGCCGATGCAGAGCTGGGGGACTGTGAAGTTGCAATGGCTCACACCAATGCAGAACTGCAAGCCAGCCACGTTTGGTTGACGTGGTGGAGTGATCTATCGTGCCATCACTGATTGGCTTCCTCCACGAGAAGCCTGATTGGTCCACGGACTTCCTTCCTCATGGCCTGTTGAGAAGCACACCGCTGTCTGAAGGCTGGCATATTTTGTTTGGTGTTCCTCTTGTGTGTCTGTGGCTGTAAGCACTCACAGGCTTGGTGAAGATGGTCCACATGGGTAAGTCCCGGGCCTCAGGACTCTCCTCTCTCATCTGTGGTCACTGCATGGTGCTCAGGCCTAGAGTCCAGCTGATCCCAGCCCTCCTGGCTAAGTAACCAGTCCTCCTTGCTGTGGTCATTCCACGTTGCTATTGCTTAGAGGAGTTCAGTGACCCCAAAGGCCCCTGGATTCAGGGGAAGCTGAGGTTCAGCATCTTCTGCTCCCAGGTTTCCACCTCACTCTGCACTCTGGAGGAGAGCCAGGTGGCAATGTCCACCGGACTCAGCAATACCAGGCTTTTCTTGGGTCTCCTTACCCTGAACTGTACTGTACCCTTGGCTAAGTCGAGGCACAACTGAGCACCTAATGGGGCATCCTGTCCTCTCCTTTCATCTTTCTGGTCCATTCACTCATTCCTAGTGCTTCAGGTGATCTGAGAACATCAGCTACACCAATGGAGTGGTGTGCTGGTTTGAATGTAATCCACCCCCATAGTCTCATAGAGAGTGGCACTATTAGAAGGTATAGCTTTGTTGGCATGGGTATGGCCTTGTTAGAGGAAGTGTGTCACTGTGGAGGCGGGCTTTGAGGTTTCTTATGCTCAGGATACTGCCCAGTGTCTCAGTCAACTTCCTGTTGCCTGCAAGATGTAAGGACTCTCAGCTGTTCTTCCAGCACACGTCTGCCTGCACACTGCCATGCTCCCTGTCATGATGATAATGGACTGAACCTCTGAAACTGTAAGAGAGCCACCTCTAATTAAATGTCTTCCTTACAAGAGTTGCCGTGGTCATGATGTCCCTTCACAGCAACAGAAACCCTAAGACAAATGGCTTTCTCCAAGCTGCAGGGCATCCTGTAGACACACTGCCTTCTTCACATTCTCTCAATACTATTGTTCTCCAAGAACTGGTGTCATGACAGGGTGATCTGACAAGGATGCCTAAATATGCTTTAAACAGGTTTCTCCCTTTGAACACAGAGTGAACATGATATAGTAAAAATGGGACCAAAAAACCCACAAAAAAAAATTACAAAAAACAAAAAACAAGAGCAGGATTTGGAGTAAACAACATATTTTCTGGTGCTGGCTAATGCTTTGAGTCACCCTCCCAACCCCATTTCCCACATCTAAGGGAAGAACAGGGTTCAGAGGGCCTGGGGCTCCCTTTGTTTGCATGGCAGAATCAGGGAGCATTCTATCTCCAAGAGCATAGAGGAGCAGGAACAGGAACGGGAGGCTGGCGCCCCACAGGTCATGTCTGGAGACCCGAAGGAGCTGAGTTCCTGTGGGAAGCTGGGGAGTTGCTCTGTGAGGAGTCCTCAGACATGGTAGAAGCTCTGACTGGTAGAACCTCATGAGGTATGTATGCCCGGGACTTGTGGCAGTTGGATTATGAGCACTAGAATGTGTGTGTGGGAGTTGAAGTGTTCAAGAGCTGGGGTGCTATGAGAATTGGGGTATCAGGCACATATGAAAGCTATGTGTGGAGCATATTGAGGTGTGAGAGTTGGATGGTGTGAACATTGGGGACTTGAGAGTTGTGGGGTCCATACAAATTGGGGTGTGTGCTCTGAATGTTGGGGCATATGTGAGTTTTGGTGTGTGCTATGTGTGTGTGCTTAGGTGTTATGGTGGGGTCTGAGTGTTGTGGATGTGTGTGAGGTGCTGAACAGGAAGAGGTATCTAGGATGCCTCTGAGGGGATTTGGATCCCCGACTTGTGTTAGAAAGACCCGTTTTCAGGCAGATCTGCCAGGGCTACTATAACAGTATAACACCAATCTTCAGGGGTTCACAGAAACAACTCACTACTCTTTATTCAGCTTAGGTGGCCAGAAAAAAAGCTGGAATCCCTACAGATGTGTGTGCACTACAGATGTGTGTGCACAGTGCAGTCCATCTACACAATGAAGCCATAGTCTGCTAAAAGGCGGGGATTCCGACAGGTACTGTGATGATGGTGAACCTGGAGACATGCTCAGCTCAGTGAGACAGAGAAGGACAAACACCATGTAATCCACACATCTGAGGTTCTTAAGAGTATCAAGATTCATAGAGATGGAGGGAGAGTGGCAGCCGTCCTGGTCTGAGGGACAAAGGGATGACAATATGTTCTTTGATGGATCACAATTTCAGTTTTGCAAAACGAACAGTCGTGGATATGGAATGTGCCAATGGTCCCACAATAATTGAATGTATCTAATACTACTGAAGGGCACACTGAAGAGACAGCTTGGCATGAAGGCACACTTAAATATTTTTAATTATGTGCAGATGTGTGTCTGCATGTGAGCATGTGCATGTGAGCATGTGCATGTGAGCACGTGCATGTGAGCACAGATGTCCATGGCCAGAGACATCCAACTCACCTGAGCCGGAGACACCTGACAGGGGGGCTGGGAAGAGCAGACAGTGCTCCTCAAGGTAGATCTGTTTCTCCAGTCTCAAGGTCCATGTTTGTAATCTCATCTCTCAAGAGGCTGAAGCAGGAGGATTGTTCAAGGCCAACCTAGACAGACTAACCTAAGCCAGACAGACTCTTAAACCAAGGAAAGGAAAACAACAGATGGTTAGGACATACATTCTCCAACTCATATAAAGCAAAGCCTCACAAGAACCCAAGGGTGGGCTGAGTTAGATAACAAACTTCTTTCTCTGAGGTCATGGACTCAGTTTACCTTTGTGCATTCCAAGAGTCATGGAGAAAGTTGACTTCACGCAATGGCTCCATGAGGCAGTGAGACCAGCTGCTTTTATTCCCAGTGACGGGGTGGAAAGAAGGGACCAGCAGGGGACAGAACCTGCCACACCCACGGCCCTGGTTTACTCTGGCTCCTGCTCATCTTCCCACTTTGTCTCCCAAGGCCAAAGTCTATATTTTGGAAATTCTGTGTGTGTGTGTGTGTGTGTGTGTGTGTGTGTGTGTGTCTGTCTGTCTGTCTGTCTCTGTGTGTATGTGTGTCTGTGTGTATCTGTATGTGTGAGTCTCTGTGTGTGTCTGTTTGTGTCTTTGTGTTTGTCTGTGTGTGTGTGTCTGTATGTTTGTGTGTTTGTGTATGTGTGTGTCTGTGTATGTCTATGTGTATGTCTCCGTGTGTGTCTGTCTGTCTATCTGTCCATGTATCATGAGTGCTTTCAGAAGCCTGAGGATGAGGAACTTCTCTTTCAACAATGGAGGCCTGCCTCTGCCTCCCTTTCCTTGTGGTTGACATTTGAGGGAGTGAGGAGGGGTGGGTGCTGAGCTCTCATGATGACTTTCCCACCCACTGCCACTAGGGCCAGCCTCGGAGACCCGCCGTCTCCATCTGGGACTCAGGTCATCGCCACAGCCACTTCAAGGTGAGCTGCTTGCTTTAAAGTCCTTTGATATTTTGACTAAAGCCTAGGTCCCATTTGAGGCACCGACCAATTCCAGTGCCAGCTGGGCCCTTTGTTTATGATTGGCTCATGTTTCTGAGTGAATTTCTTTTTGGAGACCACGTTCTATGAGTCACCGTTGAAATGAGAATTTATCAGCTTAGGAACTCTTAATTGTCAGGATAAGTGTTGGTGTCTGAGGTCTTGTTTCTGTTGTCCTGGGTCTGCATCAAAGATGGAGGCGTGTCCTCCCCCATGCTCAGCCCAGGGACTTTGTTTTCTTTTTCTGAAAGAACAACATCCCTCACCTGTTTCTTTCATCTCTGTCCTACTGTAGACCCGACCATCCCATTGTTACCCGGTCACTAGTTTGGAGAATTAGAGTCTCCGTGTTCCTACCTTGTAACAGCTCAGGACTCAGGAGCATCTACCTGAGTTTTGATATGTGAAAGTATTATATCGATTTGAAAATGCTCGGCCAACACTCCTGATGTTTCTGCTAAAAAACCAAAGCAAAGCAAAGCAAACCAAACTAAAACAAACAAACAAATGGAGATAGGATGGGATGGCTCTCTCCAGTCTCCCTGTATCTCTCCTTTCCTTCTCTTCTTCCTCCCCCTCCTCTTAGAGCTGCCCTGTGAAAATAGAGGGTCAGATCCTGTCTCTTTTAAGACACACAACATGAAGAATCTCCCCCTCTTCCTCTCTTCCATACTTGTCCAGGAGGCAGTAAACACTGGTTCCCATGTCTCTCTTTCCTGGCTGTAACTAGAATTTTCCTGCCTTGCCCACAGTCAGGACAAATTTCTGTCACCCGCCAGTCCCACAGCCACTCAGACCCAACCAAGTAAACACAGAGACTTACATTGCTTACAAACTGTGTGACTGTGGCAAGCTTCTTGCTAACTGTTCTTATAGCTTAAATTAATCCATTTCCATAAATCTATACCTTGCCACATGGCTAGTGGCTTACTGGCATCTTCACATGTGGTTTGTCATGGAGGTGGCTGACAGTGACTCCCTCTGCCTTCCTGTTCTTTCTTTTCTCCTCTCTGTTAGTCCCGCCTATACTTCCTGCCTAGCCACTGGCCAATCAGTGTTTTATTTATTGACCAATCAGAGTAATTTGCCATACAGACCATCCCACAGCACTTCCCCCTTTCTTTTCTTTTTTAAAAGGAAGGTTTTAAACTTAACATAGTAAAATTTCATATAACTTGGGAATTTGGGCATAGCTTCTCTTACTACTTCCTGCTGGAGGGGGCACTATATCTTATGGGGATACAAAGAAAATTTTAGGATCATGGAGTAGTCGGTGAGGGTGTATCATCTGAGTCAGTTGCCTTGAAACGGTTCTGGATGTTGGATCATCTGGGCCATGGTGTCATCGGAGACCTTTCAGGTGGTCCTGGCTGGTCAAACCTGATGTATCTTAATCTGGAACAAATCCATAGCTCTGGCTTTCTGTGGAAACAAAAGCAGAGCCTCTTTTCCAAAGCAACATATCCTTACATCCAAATTTTGAAGTCAAGGTACCTTTAAACTATACATTTTTGCATAACTCAACAGCTTTTGCAATCAAATATTTTTCTTCAGATATGAATATCAAAGAGAACATAATCCAGATTCTCTGTGTGGTAGCCATCTTTACGTGGCTAATTTTTTATATTACCTTGAGCCTATTGCTTTAAACTGCAGCATTCTAAGCCTGAAATGGTGCTGTGGCTGCTGGCTCTGCCCACTTCAGCTTCCCAACATGGCAGTGGTACGTTTTCCGCCAGCTCTGGGAGCCATCTTGGGTCAATGCTTTTATCCAAGCAGCATGTAGCTCAGAAACCTCTTTTTGTTTTGTACTAGCAAAGGCTAAATCCACCACACAGCTTAATGTGCCACTTGCAGAGGCCTCATTCCTGCCATATGGCAGGTCAAAGCGCACACACCAGGAACCCGCCATAGTAGCTCAAACATGCAGGCTCCACTAACTTGAGAGAAACAACTAGGAACTGTTTTTAGCTCTGTTTTAGAATCTTTTTCCTCAGGTTTCAGGTGGAAACTCTTGCCCCACGTTGGGTGCCATTTGTAGCTAGAGTTTTCCGCCTTGCCCACAGTCAGGACAAATCTTTGTCACATACCAGTCTCACAGCTGCTCAAACCCAACCAAATAAACACAGAGACTTATATTGCTTACAAACTGTATGGCTGTGGCAGGCTTCTTGCTAACTGTTCTTATATCTTAAATTAATCCATTTCCATAAATCTATACCTTGCCACGTGGCTCCTGGCTTACCGGCGTCTTCACATGCTGCTTGTCATGGCGGTAGCTGGCAGTGACTCCTTCCGCCTTCCTGTTCTTTCTTTTCTCCTCTCTGTTTGTCCTGCCCTATACTTCCTGCCTAGCCACTGGCCAATCAGTGTTTTATTTATTGACCAATCAGAGTAATTTGACATATAGACCATCCCACAGCATGGGATGGGTGTATTTGGAGGTGCCTTGCCCCAGATAGTTTCCCCTGAATTTCTACTCTTAAGCTGTCTTTACAGTGTCCACTGAAGTGGGGTGCTAAGTGTGGAACTGTGGGAATTGGGGGCTCTTTTTTTCCCTTTAAGATTTGCTTTCCCGGTGGGGAATGGTATCAGCAATCGGGATGTGGAGGCACAGAGGTGGGGTGGGTAAGGACGGGAGCAGGTATGCCTTACTGCCCCATTCTGTGGCCCTGACTCAACTCCACCTCTAGGTGTATACATAGTCTCTGCTTGCTCAGCGGTGTCCACTGTCCACTCAGACTCTCAGGAAACTGAATAGTTGCTCAGTGGTTTGTTCGAAAATCTGAATCTGGCTGTTTGACTCAAACCAGTCCTGGCAGACTTTGTCAGGAGGCGGGAACAGTGTGGAAGAATGAGAAATGACCTCAGTGTCATAACTCGAAGCCTATCTGTTGATTTAGTGCACTTTGTACAATTCTTCTGGCAGTATGGGGGTGGCCTGGTTCTTGGTGTCGTAAGGAGAAAACTTTGGCATGTGGTTCTTTGCCAGTGAACTTTGGTGCACATGCTCTGGGCTTTGCTGCTGACCAGAAGTCCGAGGGATAAACCGGCTGTCAACACTGCCTGTCTCCCTGGCTGGTGTTCCCTCTTGGTGTTGTGACAACTTCGGGCAGGGGGGCTGTGTGTGTGCGAGGTGGGAGAAACTTGAAAACCACCCCCATACCTGGCATTTTGACCAGCTGTAGATGGAGGGGAGGTAACTCTGCTTTGTGGAGGGCTAGAAGGAAGCACAGAGGCACATCTAGTTGTAATTAGGTCCGGAAGTGGCTCTGGGTAGACAGTGGCGAGAATAGAAAGGTGGGTGTGGCGTGGGTCTGAAAGAGTGTAAGCGCGAGTCTCCACTGCCTCGGTGAAACCACAGAGCGGGTTCCAGGCTGCTCACTCTTTTTGTCTTTAACCTTTTGGAAATAATTGTAGATTCATAAGAAATTACAAAAAAATACAGGGTGAGTGAAACTTTTCCCATCTGCTGTCAATGGGCTGTCTGGGTTCCTCCACTCTTTATGGATTAAAATTGTAACTAAGCAAAGGGTGGCAGTTTCTGGGTTTCTGAGTCCCAAATGTGGGCTGGACTAACAGGTATAAGGCCCTGAGGACTGGGGACATACAGCCCCAAGCTTTAGGTGTTCTAGGCGCTCAGGTGGAGAGGCTCCCTGCTCTGGGCCTGGGTGGCGGTCCCACCCTCGTGGATGGCTCACAGCAGCAGCATTCACTGGGTCAAGCCAGAGCTCTCAAGCTCTGGGTGTTGGCACCCTCAGCTCCTACCAGCGGAGGCACTAAGGCTTTCTGGTATTTGGACCTTCAGCCCTTGGGGCTGGGCAGTGTGGAACTCGTCCAACGGCCAGGGGTTGCTGTCTGCGCCTGAGTCTTCACAGACTTCTACATTCGTGCTCTCTGCACCATCTCAGCCCCCTTCCCCCGGCCCCCCAATCCTTTCTGTCTTGGCTGCCTCTGCTCCATGTGGTTTCTGCTCCCAGTTGCTCGCTGATGTCGAGCTTGCCGCTGATGCTGAGCTTGCTCGCTGTTGCCGAGCTTGTTCGCTGATGCTGAGCTTGCCGCTAACGCTGCTGTTGCTGTTAGCTCTTTTCTTACCGTCTCATAAGTAGACAAGAAAAGATGACTCCAAATGAATGCACACACAGTTGCACAAGCACACACATGCACACTTATACACACACACTCACATAATGCACATGTACACACACATACACACTCACACACGCATTCTTTTTCTCCACTGTTTTTCATAACTATATTTTAAGATTTTTCAGTGGTGATAACTTTAAAGTTTACCTCTACTGTGGAGTGTATAACCACCTCCTTTCTAGGCTGATTTTTCCAAATTTCCTTTCTGTGTTGGCTTATGGAAGGCAAACATATCCTAGAATTAATGGGCATTGATGACTGACCACAAATGGCACTCTATGAGGATGTTATTAACGTGCGCCAGCAATTTAGCTGCAGAAAGGGAATCGGCAATCTGCTCCTTAACATTGCCAGCAATTAGAAGTGATAAACCCCAAATCAAGGCCTGGAAAGGGAGGGGGTCTTGAAAGCTGGCCATGTTTGACGAGATGCAATCTTTTTAATTGGAATGCTTCCTGCCTTCGGTTGCAGAGGGCAGCTTGGGCAAGCCACGCAGAGAGTTAGAATGCACAGAGCTCGCTCATGTGACCCAGTGATATGATCTAATTTGGAATCCCTATGGCTGAAGTGAAGAGAGGCACAATTAGATTTATGCGCCCTGTTGAGCACAAGACATGGTATCCAGGCAACTCAAGCCAAACACACACAAGGTAGCAACCCTACTCCACCTCCTTGGTAAACTCCATGCAGGTGGTAGATACAATACCTTGATAAATATGGCTAGTCACTTAGAACATTTTTCTTGTATCAACATTTACCGTAGGACGTTCTCATGTCTCTGGATTTCAATTTCAAACAATGCATTTCAGACCAGAAGTGGAAGCAAAAGCTTTGCCAGGAGTTGCCCGGAAGTAGTTGACTTTGTTGGGGATTTGTACAGCTAGGTTACCCACGACCATCAGTCTTCGTGTTTGTGAGCAGCAGTCTTGGATTAGGGAGCATGCACTGTCCAGAAGCTCGTAGGATTTGCTGAAGTGCTGTGTCTTTTGTAGGATTTCCTTATTTATGTGATGCTCTGTGTCACTGAGCTTTTGGGGACAGAGGAAACAGGTCCACTTCAGTTGCTGTTTGACGACCTGAAAATCCTGGCAATTGGCTCAATTATGGCTCTAAATAAAATAGGGAGAAAAAAACAAAACTCTATAGAATCCAAATTGACCCAAACTTAATTTTTCTGTTGTTATAAGTAAACCACAGAATCAAAAAGTAACTTTCTCTAACAAATTGAACACTTATAAAAAAAAAAACATTTGTTTTATGTGTATGTCTGTGCCTGAGTGCATGTATGTACATTACATGTGTGCAGGAAGGATCCCCTGTAACTGGAGTCACAGATGATTGTGAGCTGCCTTGTGGGTACTGGAAACCAAACCTGGGTCCTCTGGAAGAGTAACAAGTACTCTTAACCACTGGGATAACTCTTCAGCCTCCAAATTAGACTCTTACTAAAAGTTTAAATTATAGTTAATGTTTTTTTTTTCCCCCAGAATGTTGAAGTTGAATTTGGGAGAATGTGTTTAATAAACCCTGGTGAATACATATGTGTACTCTTGAGTACTAGAAGCCACACAATCCAATTGGAGCAGGCTACATCCTCTATTGGAAGTAGGACCTGACTCACACCTGAGCCTCCAGGGCCTGGCATCATACCCTGTCCGTATCTGGCCACAAGTGAACGCTGGCTACATTTCCTATAGAAAGCTTGAGTGGAAGGTATAGTTAGGGTGCACCTGGAGAAGCTGGATCTGACTTTGAATCCTGTCTGTGTTCTTAGGCTGAGCTGCCTTGTGGTCTATGGGATGGAATAAGACTCACTGAATGGTGTGTGTGTGTGTGTATGTGTGTGTGTGTGTATGTGTGTGTGTGTATGTTGGGGGAGGAGACTTGTACAGAACTTGTGATATGTTTGCTCTGGGTCACATGTCTCCCCCCCCCCCAGTTACAGAATGTCTCACAAGGACAGGGCACTTTCCAGACCCTGGTGAATTCCTGTGCCTGGCCCATGGCAACAGCTCAGCAAGCATCTGTCAGATTAACAAGTGGAAATGTATAAGGTGTTTTCCTTACGACAAAGAGAAAGCAAACAGCGCAAGTACTTAAGAAATAAAGACATGAAACAGTTATATTGGAAAAAATAAAATTATTGAAGAAAGATCAGGCCTGATGGGGCACATTCTTATTTCTAATACTCAGGAGACAGAGACAGGTGGATCTCTATGAGTTTGAGTATGAGTCTTGGTCTGCATAGAGTTCTAGCCCAGCCAGGCTACCCAGAGAGACTGTCTCAAAAAAGACATAAAGACAAAAATGTTATTAAAGAAAGCTTTTAAAAAGATATATTTTATATGTACACATGTCTTGCCTGTGTGTGTGTGTGTGTGTGTGTGTGTGTGTGTGTACGCACAGTGAGTGCAGCGTTCAGAAGAGGGCATTGGATCCCTTGGAGCTGGTTGTAATCACCCCAGGGGGCTGAGAATCAAACTTGGCTTCTCTGCAAGAACAGCAAGTGCTTTTAACCTCTGGGTGACCTCTCCAGCAACTAAAGAAAGATTTTTGCCAACACATTATCTGGCTATATCTGAGTTTGCTGCATCCACTCTATCTTTAGGTGAATTTAAAATTTTTTCTAAGATAATATTTTTCAGGGTATCTGAGAGAAAGCAATGTGCCCATTTTAATCAGTATTGATTAATATGTCAATTATATACACACACATTTTCAATATAGCTGTATAATCCTGTTTTCTGGTTTCCTGTGAGCTGTGAGGGTGACTTTTGCATCCTTTTGTTCCTTCTTTGTCCCCAAACCTCCTTTTTCCTGTTGTGTTCTGTCTCTGAGATGAAACACTATAATCCACTTAAAATATTTCTGAGAATTAGCGACGTTAACTTGTCTGGGAAAATTTTAAAGATGATTTTTTAAATTACTCAGCTTTTAAACGATATACCATTTTTTCTTCCTTTATAATTACAAAAATCCGGCTACAATTGAGAACCAGTGTGGAGCTCCAGTACCCAGTGGGATTGCATTTTGAAGACAATTCTCAAAGTGACCACTAGATGGCGAAGATGCTCCATCAAGTTCTCAGGGCCCTCTGTCGAAATGCGTTCTGGCTCTGGACAGGCCGTCTGCATTCTTCTCCATGTAGGAAACAGAAACTTAAGAGGGCTGTGTTTTCATGATCTGTGGAGGAATTAGCACATGTTTCGTGGCAGTTTCTACTACTCTGTGTGGTTGAACCACCTAAAGGGAGTGTGTGTGAGTGTGGTATGTGTGTGTGTGTGTGTGTGTGTGTGTGTGTGTGTGGTGTAGGTGCATTTGCATGGGGAGGCCAGAGGTCCATGTTGGGTATCTTCTTTGACTGTTCTCAATCTTATTTTTTTAACTCTTATTTATTAGTTGAACTCAAGTCATCAGGTTTGGCAGCAAGCATCCTTACCTGCTGAGTCACCCCACCCTTACCTGCTGAGTCACCTCAGCCTTACCTGCTGAGTCACCCCACCCTTACCTGCTGAGTCACCTCCCCCTTACCTGCTGAGTCACCCCCTTACCTGCTGAGTCACCCCCTTACCTGCTGAGTCACCCCCCTTACCTGCTGAGTCACCCACCCTTACCTGCTGAGTCACCTCCCCCTTACCTGCTGAGTCACCCCACCCTTACCTGCTGAGTCACCCCACCCTTACCTGCTGAGTCACCCCACCCTTACCTGCTGAGTCACCCCAGCCTTACCTGCTGAGTCACCCCACCTTACCTGCTGAGTCACCCCACCTTACCTGCTGAGTCACCTCCCCTTACCTGCTGAGTCACCTCCCCCTTACCTGCTGAGTCACCTCCCCTTACCTGCTGAGTCACCTCAGCTTTACCTACTGAGTCACCTCAGCTTTACCTGCTGAGTCACCCCACCCTTACCTGCTGAGTCACCTCCCCCTTACCTGCTGAGTCACCCCACCCTTACCTGCTGAGTCACCCCACCCTTACCTGCTGAGTCACCCCACCCTTACCTTCTGAGTCACCTCCCCCTCACCTGCTGAGTCACCCCACCCTTACCTGCTGAGTCACCTCACAGCCGTCATCTATTTTTTGAGACAGGGTCTCTCACAGAACCTGGAGCTCACTGACTCAGCTGGACTGGCCGACCAGCGAGTCCTCAGGGCCTGCCTGTCTCTATCTCCCCAGTGCTAACATTACAGATGCACTCCGCCATGTCGGGCTTTTTTTTTGTGGCTCCTGGGGTCTCGCTGCTGAGTGACAAGCACGTCACCCACTGAGCTGCATTCCCAGCCCTCTAAAGGGCTTAATATTGATGTGCACAGCTGACTTTTCCCTTTAAGGTGAACTCCGGTTTCCTACACGCCAGCTCCCCTTCTTCCTCTAACTCACCCCACTCCATTCTTAATGAGATTACAACCAGAGACCAACTGCCCTGTGCTTCCGGGCTATTCCACTCAAGTGAGCATGAGACACACCCCCTGCCTCAGATTGCTGCTGTGCAGTGGAGATGTCCACCCCACGGGATGGCTGGGCATGGATGAGGTGGAGAAGCAGTTGCTCCTGCCTGGAATCTGTAGCACTCACTGAGTTCTACTGACTCCACTAAAGTTCACCATCACCTGCAATGCATGGCTACCCATCAGCTACTGTCCTTGGTTGAAAAATGAGCGCAGTATTTCATCTCTAATGCATCAACACCTCAAGCTACAATGGATTACAGTTCATGGTACTCTTTGCCTGCCCTTCCCTCCTCCTACCCAATCCTTTGCATGGGCTGGGTCAATGGTGTTTAGTTGTATGAGATTTGGGGGCTGTTCTCTCAGAGGTGGAATATATTAACTGGACTAGGAAGATGAATAGGGTAGAAAGATTTCTCTAGAAGCAAGAACATAATATGCAACAGGTGTGAAGGCATAAACCATAATGTGGGGTTCAGGAGGGCTGTGCTCTGTTACAACAAAGAGTGACCCATGCAGACAGGGAGGGATTGTGGTCCTCAGCCAGCAGATTGGTCAGTGCTATACTGTAAATGCATTTGATTACAATTAAAAAAATTCTATTTTTATTTGTGTGTCTGTCTGTCTGTCTGTCTGAGTGAGTGTATGCTCTCATGAATGAAGTAACCTCCTAGGCAAGAAGGTGTCAGGTCCCCCAGAGCTGGAGTTTTTTCCTTCCATGCTCTGGATTCTGGAGACTGAACTCAGGTTGAGAGAGAGAGCAAGAGGGAGAGGGAGAGGGAGAAGGAGAGGGAGAAGGAAGGAGGGAGAGAGAGAGAGAGAGAGAGAGAGAGAGAGAGAGAGAGAGAGAAACACTCCGAGGATTTGGGATTTTCTCCTTTTTTTTTTTTGTTTGTTTGTTTGTTTGTTTTTGTTTTTCGAGACAGGGTTTCTCTGTGTAGCTTTGCGCCTTTCCTGGAACTCACTTGGTAGTCCAGGCTGGCCTCGAACTCACAGAGATCCACCTGCTCTGCTCCCAAGTGCTGGATTAAAGGCATGCGCCACCACCGCCGGCGTTTTTCCTTTTAATGAGGTCCCACCATCTAAGCTTCCATCACTTAGTGAGAGTCCCTCAGGTATGAGTGCACCACTGGAGCCCTTCATTGATGAAGTCAGAAAGCTTGTGATCCAGCCTTTCCTGCAAGTGTCAGCTCCAAACAAACCCCATGAGGAACATGCATGAAAGAGCATGTGCGAAAGGAACGAGAGCAGCGCAAGAGGAGAGTTCATCCGGAAGGAGAGAAAGTGGCTGCAGTGTTGACCCATGTAACGAGTGGGAGACTACACATTGCCGTCCGAAGTCCAGAGCAGAAGAGGGGCCGCTTTCTCAGGAGCAGCTGGAAACAGCTGTGCAGGGCAAGGCTACACTAGCATCGTCATGGCCCAGTGCTAACAAGGACCATACACACCAGCACCTCTCGCCGCGCTCGGTCCCTCGATGTGCTCAGATGTTCTTCCTTGCAAACACTTAAGAGGAAGCTTAGCAAATGGGGTAAATGAGTGGAGGGAGGCTGGGTTACTTGGCTTCTGGGTTTCCCTGGAGACCCAGGTGCCAGTCCACTCGTGAGCGATACCTGATGGTTTCCTCAGAATGCACACTGTCCCAAGGCTGCCAGTGTCCACAGGATGGTCCTTAGCTGTACACTGAAGCAGACACCTGCTCAACTTGGCTGTGCTTTTCTGTCCTAAGAACAAAGGCTCGAGCTGTTCCCCTCTCCTCCCCCAGCACCCCACGCTGAGCCTTGCTCATCCCATCTGTCTAGAGGGAAAGAACGGAAATTCTGCATGTCATTAGTTATGACCCCCCCCAATGATGTCACCATCTTACTAAACACAGTTCCAAGTGCGGGGGTGACCAAAGCCCAAACCAGCTCCTAGGAGAATTAGTGCACACAGTGCACACAGTGGAGTAGTTCCGTCTTTGCCCCCCCCAGTGTTTAAAGGTCAGCATTTCACACTGAGCTCTGGACTTGGTACAGTCAGCTTTACAAACGTAGACAAAAACCAGGTGCTATGCCCAGATACTGTCTCAGGTTACATGAGGAATAGATGGTGTGTAGTTGGGAATCTGGAGTCCGTGGATAAAGCTTCCTGGTTAGAGTAGTTGCCACGTCTGAAGTTATAGAAGGGTCTGCCCACCTAATGTGGAGACAATGCTCACAGATGTAGCTTGCTTCCTCCACCAGAGCAAGGAGCCCAACAGTGATGCCCTTAGCGATGCTTCATGAATTCATTGTGGCCTGCTCTAAGAGGGTGGACTGTCTCTAGGATCACACCTCAGGGTTACCGGGCATTAAAGACACTGTTTACCTGCCACCCCTTCTAGTTTCATTGCTCCTAGTAATCTGGGGAAACATGTCCTAGCTGGAACCCCAGAGAAGCTGGCAAGCAGAGGCTCCTGGCAAGCCCTTGTTCCCTTAGAACATGAGGGGAACGTTATTTTTATACCATGTGGAAATGCACATTAGAACATTCCCCAAGGGAAGAGTTCTACCTGGCTGTTCAACTGTCTGTTCAACAACCTGACAGAACCATTCATTCATTCATTCACTCATTATTTTTATTACTTCTCATCCTGCATTAAACAAGTACAGAATGTAGGCTACCTATCCACCCTTCCAATCCACTCACCTACCCAGTCATCTATCCATTTAGTCTAGGAGTCTAGTTAGAGAGAGGTTTGGATTCTGCAGTAGAAAGGTCTGCTGTAACACAAATTGCTAAATGATCTTATAATAAAAAACTTTGTATACTGGGGGTGACAGCTGAAAGAAAGATCAGAGAAGCAGAGCAAGCCACAGCCACCGCCTCTTACCTCACCAGCTCCTCACATCTGGCATCCAGTCTGTGGGACGTGTATTCATGAAAAGGCTGCTTGCCTGTGGCCTTGCAGTCCCTGGCTTGGGCTCAAGCTGCACTTGCCTGGAGTCTTCACCCCACCTGGGCTGGCTAAGTTTCTGTTGCAGCCTCTCTGTAACAAACAAGCTTAGGCTCCAAACATGCGGTAATTTCTGCTTTTGCACTTTCTCCCATACAAACAGCTGGGTCTCTAGTTTCTTCTCTTTGGTTTTCTCTGGGCCCCATCCTCAGGCTTCTGCCACACCATCATCTGAATCATCATTGTCAGCAGATTTGGTGAGTCAATTGGGATTTCTTAAAGGGAGAAATTAGTTAAAAGAAAGCTTTTTCCCCACATTAAATGGGAAACATTTTTACAATGGAGAGAGCTTGGTCTCTGTTTCATAATATGATTGACAGTTTAAAAATGGAACAATTAAATGATAATTAATGTTGATGGGATAGATGTAATGTCAATTATAAATATTATTTCTTTGACAATTTCTGTTTTATCATTAAAAAAGTTGGTTATATGAGTGCCAAGATAAAAATTTTAGAAAAACCTGCTAAAACAGATTACAAAGATATTCAGACACAGACAGAAGAATTTAAAGGTGAACCAATCTCAGCATTGCATTATAAGGTTACAAAGAAAAAAGCCTAAGGCTTTCAAACAGCCAACCTTAATCTATCCAGTAACCTTTCAGGAACTGCCAAATGCTCAAGGCTGTGTATGAGCTGATCAGACTCCTGTGCAAATGTTAGATTTGAGGAGATTCAAAGAAGCTATAATGTCATATGGTATACATTCTCCATTCGTGAAGTAAATGTTAAACTTGTGGTCAACTTGTAATAGAATTATCCCTCAAGACTGGGAAGATTTGGTTATAGTGGTCTTAGAGGCTGGTCCACAGTCATAGTGGAGGACTTGGTAGAAAGATGAGACTAAGACCACTGAACAACAATATAGGACTAGAGGTATGAAAATTTCCCAAGATCAACTTCTTGGAGAAGGTGATTATGCTGATATACAAAGACAATCTTTATATGATGATCACACTCTAATTTTATGCCGAATGTTAACCTTGAATGCTTGGGACAGAATTGAAGAAGTAGGGAAGAAAACTGAGTCATTTACAAAAGTTATACAGGGCCCAAAAGAAACCTTCAGGACTTCTTACAAAGGCTGTCTTCAGCAGTAAATAGAATGATACCAAATTCAGAAGCTAGACAGATAATAATGAATCTCTGGCTTTTGAAAATGCTAATGTACAATGCAAAAGGATAATTAGACAATTAAAGGCAAGATCAACATCCTTGGAGGAATGGATCTGAGATACAATAAATATTGAATCTCATGACCATGATGATGTTTGGATAGGAGAGGTGATTTCCAGAGGTTTGCAGAAAAATAGTAATGTCAAATGTTTCAATTGTGGTAAACAAGGTCATCTAAAAAGGGACTGTAAATAAGGCATTCTCAGAAACAATGTTTTTGCTAGGAATAATCCCAACAGAATGCCCCTCCCCTCTGGATTATGCACAAGGTATGGCAAAGACAGATGTTGGACTAAGAATGTAGATCAACAAGGGACAGACAAGGTAATCCCTTGCCTTTGTCACTGGAAAACTCCCTGAGGGGCCTCTTACAGGCCCCCATGTCAAATTTCATTCAGTCATTTCCTGTCACCATGGAAGAAACTCCTTCTCAGAGCAATTAAAGAACTTAATGCCTATTGTAAAAAATCATACTGCTCTGGATGATAGAACAGTTTTAGAAAACAAAAGAAAAAAATTTTTTGAGGCAGGATTTCTCTGTGTAGCTTTGGAGCCTGTTCTGGAACTCACTCTGTAGCCCAGGCTGACCTCAAACTCACAGAGATCTGCCTGCCTCTGCCTCCTGAGTGCAGGGATTAAAGGCATGCACCACCACTACCTGGCATAAAACAAAAATTTTAAGGAGAAATCATAAATTAATTGATAAAGATTAATTGATAAAGATTAGAAAAGGGAAACTCCCCAAAGTTAGGGTTGGAGAAGAGTTTTTTTTTGTTTTGTTTTGTTTTTTTGTTTTTTTGTTTTTCAGGAGAATGAAGGCTAAGGAATGTGAAGAGCACTGGACAAATAAGACATCTGAAGAAAAAGACAAATCATCTAGAAAAAAATGTCCCACAAAAAAGTTTCCTGCAGTGAACCATGACCACGACTAACAGCAACCTTTGACATCTCCAAAAAGATAATGGGACCCCACAACAATGATTCCATCAGGACGATAATAATGTCATTATGCTGACAAACACCACTCAAAGATCAGCTTTGGACTACAAACTGCTCAGGACAATATCGAGGCCAGACAGTGGTAGCACATACCTTTAATCCTAGCACTCGGGAGGCAGAGATCTTTCTGGATCTCTGTGAGTTCAAAGCCTCCCTGGACTACATGAGATTGACTCAGTCTAGGAGAGAAACAGAGCCAGGCAGTGGTGGCACACACTTTTAATCCCAGTCCTTGAGATCTCATGCCTTTGCTTGGGAAGCACACATGCCTTTAATCCCAGGAAGTAATATGGCAGGGCCGAGAAAGATATAAGGTGTGAGGAGACAAGAACTAAAAGCTTTTCAGCAGAAGTGTCCCTTTCAGCCGAGGAAAGCTTTTCAGGCTGAAGAGTCCTAGGGTTAAGAGGTGGCTTGTTCCTTTTTCTCTTTGTTCTTTCAGTATTTACCCCAATTTCTGGCTCTTTTTTTTTTTAAGACCATTTAGGAATTTGTGTTAGAGTCTGCAGATAAGGGAAGGCCTATGTGTGGTGATATATTGTGTATCCCAATAAAGCTTGCCTGGGGATCAGAGGACAAAGCCAGACACTAAATTAGACATAGAGGCCAGACACTGGTGACACACACCCTTAATTTTATCACTCAGGAGGCAGAGATCTATCTGGATTTCTGTGAGTTCAAGGCCACACTGGAAACACAGCCAGGCAGCCATAGCACACACCTTTAATCCAAGTCCTGGGAAGAACACACTCCTTTAATTCCAGGAAGTGATGTCAGGGCAGAAAATTAAGGCACGAAGAAATAGGAAAACTCACTCTTGAGGCTGAGGATTTTGTAGAGTTAAGAACATGGCTGGCTGTTCTGCTTTCACCTCCATATCTGGCTCTGGTTTTTTTATTAATAAGACCTTTTAAGATTCTGTTGCACCTATGAGGACTAATCAGAACGAATCGGTGAGCCCTTTTAGCATTATGGGTGATGAGGTTTGTAGTTGCCAGCCTTGAGGGGGAGTGAGGGTGTGGCTTTGAGGAGAGAGAGGAACACAGATGATGCCATCGAGCACGGGAGGAAGGTCACATAATTAATGTGATTATGGTGCCTGGAGATCTGACTATCCATCCATCATCCATTCCACCACCCATTCTTCTATTCATCTAATCCACCCATTTATCTATCCATCCACACTCATCCTTCCTACCCTACATCCACCAATCCCATCATCCATCCATGCATTCATTCATCCATCCATGCATCCATCCATCCATCCATCCATCCAACTATCCATCCACCCACCCATTCATTCCACAATCCACCCAAATAACCATCCATTCATCTGCAAATTCCACCATCCATGCCTCCATCCATCCATTTATCCATTCATCTACTCACCATCTAATTTATTCATCCATCTATCTACCCAACCCACCATTCATCCATCCATCCATACATCTCACAATCTACCTAAACCACAATCCATCTATCCACAAATTCCACCATCCATGCATCCATCCATGCACCCATGCATGCATGCATGCATGCATCCATCCATCCATCCATCATTTTCATGTTTATCCTGAATGAAATAGTTATATAGTTATAGTTATATAGAGTGGAGCTGTTCTCCCTCAGAGAAAGTGGCCCAGAATGGCCTCTTAAATGCCAAGGAATGTGTCATCTGTGTTGAGGATTGCAAACTACATTGGTTTCTTTCTGACAGACATAGTAGAAGTCTTTACCCCTGCATGAAGACTAGCACAGGCTGAAGGTGCCAGGCAGGATAGAAAGGAGGGCTAAAGGGATACATTTTGTTAGACCCCTGGCCTGGTCCTGTGTCACTGCTGTCTGCCTCCTCTGGTGCTATCTGACTTCTGTCCAGTTCCAGGCCCGCAGGGAAACACTCAGACTCTCTAGCACATTTATCAAAGCTGGATTCAGCAATGGAAGGGAGCCGGAGGGAGCCTCTCTGTAGCTGTTTGCGCCTTGGCTGGTGCAGAGGCTCCTTGGCCTGCACGGGCTGCAGGTGTGGTTGGTCTTATCACATGGGCCTCAGGCTGCACTGTTTGCCCAGCTGGGCTCTAATTGGAGTGAGGTTTAGACTCTGCTGTAGAAAGGTCTGCAGATAAGGGAAGGCCTATGAGGGTTAATTAGAAAGAATCGGCGAGCCTTTTTTGGCATTATAGGTGACGAGGTTTGTAGTTGCCAGCCTTGAGGGGGAGTGAGGGTGTGGCTTTGAGGAGAGAGAGGAACACAGATGATGCCATCGAGCACGGGAGGAAGGTCAGCTGGGAAAAGGAGAGACTGATGTGATTACGGTGCCTGCCTGGGAATCTGAGCAGGGACGTGCTTGTCTTCTGCAGTAGCAGAGAAAGCTGTTGGAAGTTCAGGCTTGGGTCAGCCTACCTGCGGTCAGCCGAAGGCCTCTAACTTACCTTCTCTGTCTGTGGACAAACAGTTTATGTAACTTGACTTGATGCCCAAAGAATCGTGTGTGTGTGTGTGTGTGTGTGTGTGTGTGTGTGTGTGTGTGTGTGTGTTCATGCGCATGTGAAGGCCAGAGGTGTCTCACCGAACCTAGGCTGACCAGCGAGGCATGAGGCCCACCTGTGCCCCATCCCCCCACTGCCTCCAAACCCCCCCCCCCCCCCCCCGCGTCCTCCCATATCCCCTGCCACCAGCGGCACTGATCTCATAGCATTGCCTGAAGCCTAGAGAGTCTGAAGTTCTTCTAAATCTGCATGTAGTGAGAACACAGCAGAAGGCTTGGCGGGGTGTGTGTGGGGGGGGAAGTAGGAGCTCCCGGCCTCGTCAGACCAGGCAGTGCACTGCTTTGCGTACTGGAAGGCTTCTCTTCCAGGTAGGTGAAGGTTGAAGGTACTGGTCTTAGGGCTGCGCCTTGAACACTGAATGTCCATACTGGATGACAGCTTACCCACAGGGGCTCCCCAGTTCTGCATTGCTATATTGTCCATATGTAGAGAACTTTGGATGCTTATATCCGTTGTTCTTGACATCACTTCTATTAATCCATCTCAAGACTTTTGAATCAACTATCGACTTCTGCTTACTTTGGAATCCAGTGAGCATTTAGACTCCCATTCTCCTAAATTCCCGAGTACCTATTAACTCAGTTCATTTAGTTCATTTAGTCAAGGCCTCTGCTGTGGTGTTTGATATTAGAATCGTGGGCAGAGTCTTCACGTTCTACATGAGAAGATCTCATAGAAAGCCATGTTCTCCCCTGGGCGGGGTGGCTGGAGCTTTGGTGAACTTGGACAATGTCTGACAGAACTACAGGTGCTGTTCACAGGCACATGTGCTATTTGGTGGTGGAACTGTCATCCTAACAAGCGACTCCACCTGCCACAGAAGTGTAGGGCACCTGCACCAGCAGTGCCGACAGATCTCAGATGCCGTAGCTTGGATAAGTTCCCTCACAAAATCCCAAGAAGTCTTCAACGTGTGGTGCCATGGGCTGGGGTGGTGGGGATTCGGGATCTGGGACTCAGTGGAGGAAGTTAAGTGATTGCAGGTGTCACCCTGAGGAGGCTGTAGGGATCCTGGTCCCTCCTGGCTCTGCCCTTTTCTTGCCTCCTGGCTGTCATGAGGTGAGAAGGCTTCCCCTACCACAGACTCCTGCTGCGCTGTCGTCTTAAAGCAACACTGCTGAGCGACTGTGGGCTGAACCCTTTGAAAATGTGAGCGGAAAGGTCCCTCCTCAGAAGCTGTGCACCTCAAGTATTTTGCCACAGTGACAAAGACGTGACTCACATTCTTGGGGGAAGGCCTCCTGGGACATTCTAGGACTGTCTTTTGTGTGCTTGATGCTGGTGTGAAGATGTGTCTTGGTAAAATTGTTCTGGGCATATCCCTAACATTGAATGTCGTGTCAAGTGTGGCCTTTGAAATCCTTCAGGACCTCAAGCATTTCCCTGAATCAGTGGCTAGTACATACACACTTGCCTTGCATGGAGTGAGCCTGACATTCAGACCTGGTGTGTGCCAGGCACCGGGCTAGGAACTTCACAACTGTTATCTACACTACTCTCTGTAAGGTGCCCAATAACCATCAGAGGCTCAGTTTTCAGAAAAGGAAGCCAGGTCTCAGAGAACTTGGGAAATGTACCAAAGCTCAGCACATTGGAGACCCAGGTCTAAATCCAGGTATGTGAAATAGAGGGGTCCTCTTCTGAAAGATCTATTTGGATACAATTGAACAAATATAACAGGTGTTTTATAATTGTTGATTTCATCCAGACAGGGTCTTTTGTAGCCTGTGCTAGGCTAGAACACACTGCAAAGCCAAGGGAGGCCTTGAACCTTTGATCCTCCTGAGATTACAGGTCTACACCACCACAGCCTGCTTATACACTGCTGGGAACTGAACCTAGGCCTGCAGGCTTGTTAAACAAACCCTTTGCTGGCTGAGCTACGTTTCCAGCCTAACTTATAACTAATCACACAAAATTATACTTAGTATGAAAAATTCATTGCAGTTTCTTTAAAGAACGCTTGCCTAATTCTGATAAAATGTGATGTGATTTTAGAGATAACATTTATCAATTTAATGTGTGCCTGTGTGAGTTTATGTGTACCACATTTGTGCAGAAGTGGGTGTCAGAAGAAAGTGTTAGATCCCCTGGAACTGGAGTTACAGGCGGTTGTGAGTTACCATGTGGGTGCTGAGAACTGACCCTGGGTCCTTTGTAAGAGCAGCAAATGTTATTAACCACTGATCCATCTCTCCAGCTTCGGTTGTAATTTTATACAGTTTTAAGAGCAGAATCTGCACTGGCATTAGATAGGGTACATCTCACAAATTATCTCCAAGTCTCTCCAACATGGCTCATGGCTGGGCCTCTCTTCCCCTTGTCCTGCCCTCTCTCCTGCTGTCTATGTTTTTAATCAAGTTGTAGTGTCAGACATGCAGACTCCTGCCCTGAGCCCATGCTCAGAGCTGCCCTGCAGTCAGGGGTGTCTGTCAGTCAGTGGGAGGTTATAAGAAACTGAAAATGAGCCTTGGCTCTTTTTTGGCAAAAACAGAAGTACAGAATGTATGCAATTTGGCTGGCTAGTTAGAGCAAAGCTCTGGAGGACAGAAGAGCCGCAGTGAGCTGCAGGAATGTGCCTGGTTGGATAGCATTTATCATTTGACTCAACTGGTTTCTGTATTAATTTTATTGTCTGAGCACACACAATTCTTTGAGAATCTATGGCTAATCTCAGGTTCAATTGTTCTAATAAGGGCTTGTAAACATTTTAGCTACCATGTATCTTTCTTATTAAGCATATCCAAGGACATGGATTTGAACAGGCTGAGAAAGGATTGCACATTGGTTTTCAGGTTTCATCTTTCTCTTGATGGGACTGAAATGATCTGATAGACATCCTGCATGGTGGTCTTACTTATAGCCAAAGTAATGCTGGTATCTAGGCTTTGTATTGTGCCTTCCTCCATGTTTTCCAGATAAATCAGGTCTGAGCACAGCTTCCAGAAGGAAATACAATTCCTGCTTCAAGAGAAAAACCACTTGGGACAGAGGGCTGGAAAACGTACATCAGCATGAAGCATGTGGGAGTGGATACTGAGGACGGTAGAATGTCATGGTCCACAAAAATCTTAGTGATTTTTAGGATGCCTCCTTGACATTTAGATAGGACAGTGGTCTGCAGTTGACAGGAGGAGGTGTTGGAGGGTATGTGGTACAGTTTAGAAGGAGAGATTAAAGCTTTGGGGGCTGGGAAAGTCAGAGTAAATTTGATATGTGAGATCTGATTATCTAGTGCCTATGTTTATTGACTGGAAGACCTCTTCTTCATGAGGTCATCAAGGTGGGATTAGTGTCCTTTTCTTGTATGTGGGGTTAATGGAGACACAACAGCACCATGGGCTTTTATGTCAAAGGAGGAGATGGTTATAAGCTAGGTGGCAGTCCTTAGCCCTCAGAGGGAAGACCCTCACACTGTCCGTCACCAGAAGCATTGCAGGTGGGTACTTCAGTCCTCCAAGAATTACAGCACTGACTGCAGATCACAATGCTCCCAGAAAGGAGACAGCTGCACAGTGCTCAAGGTGTCATTAAAGTCATTTAATAATTAAAAAAGAAACAGAATTAATTTTGTCACGGGAAAGGAAAGTCCTGATTTAAAACTAGTTTTCAAGTGCAAGTCGTTAATGGGTCGAGAAAGGAATTCTAGTCTGGGGGATGAAGAATCCTTCTGTTTCCTCATGCATACTTGAGAATTGATTCTTCTAAGCCTCTTGTTTGGAGTTACAGCCATTTTATAAAGTGACTAAGGCTAGAGAGCGGAGGTTAGCCAATGGTTCTGAGGACGTGACGTTAAGATGGGAGCTAGTCCTGACCCCCAGGGATATGAACTCACAGATCTCTCTTATTATGTAGACAGCTTAGGATGCCAGGTTATAAATGAAGTTTTAGCCCCAAGTCCTTTGAGTCCCCCAGGCCCACCAAACACCCCCCTGTGATCACTTCTCAGGTTTTAGTCCACACAGCTGGGGCAGATACATCGAGTGGGTGGTAGACTCCAGTGGCTTTCTTGTTGTGTAGAATAAGGGGACATCATGGTAAGAAGGACAAGCACCAGCTGGAACCATCTCGCCCATCGTCAAAGAACATAAATCTGAAGTAGTGTACTTTGAATAATTGCAGGTGTTACTGCCACGTTCAAGGGCGTGAAAGGCTCACGGTGTCCCCATTCCATCTACAGATCCATGGTCCCTGTAGAAACCAGACGGTTGTGGCAGGTACCAGAACGTTCCCTATGAAGCTGTGGTGATGAGTGTGTTGTATTTCTGAGTGAAGATAAACACACATGCTCTCACTCTGTGTGGCCGATGATCTGGCAAATGTTTTCTCCATCAACAGGGCACCAGGACATTGGCTACTGGTCTTTTCATGGCAACAGCATCCATGCACAGTCACTCTCTCAGGTCTGCAGCAACCCAGGTCATCTTGATAGTCTGCAGAGGAGTGCTCGCCAGTCTAGTGCTGACGTTACATTGATCACAGAGTGGTAAGTATAACTGATGCCCTGAAACAGTGATTCTCAACCTGGAATGACTTAAATCCAGAGGACATTTGAGAATATTTGAAGACTTTTTTTTTTGGGGGGGGGGGTGACACAATTGTGGGACTGTAGGCAACTGGCATGAAGTAGTAGAACCCTGAGGTGCTACCACACATCCTGGAGGCCAAAGGCTCTCCACTTTAATAAATGACTCAGAATGTGCCTATTGTCAAGGTTAAAAACACTACTCTGTGCTGGAGGGCTTGCCCAGCTGGTGGTGATGAGGGAAAGCTGTCAGGCTGACCAACCCAGATACCACCCAGGTCCAGAACCAGGACTAGGAGGCATCCCACCCCAGCACCCACCTCATCTATGAACTGCTGGAGCATGTGAAAGGGGCTGGACCTGCAGATCCAAAGCTGCAGGATCTCCATGACACAGGACAACAACAGGACACACAAGAGGAGCCCCAGTGAGGGCCCAGCATCAACAGTGTAGAAGAAGCCAGAGGCCTCGAACCAGACCAATGACTCATGGCAATGAACACTTACAGGTAAAGATATATGGACTAAAGGGTCCATACTGTGTGACTCACTGGCCACATTACAGCTTCCACGATGAGATTTTATTCTTTATTTTTACTTAAAAATTTTTTTGGGTGGGGGTGCGTTGCAAGAGCAGATGGGAGAGGAGTGGGATCGGCAAGCATGAAGTGAAATCTACAAAGAACCAATAAAAAGTTAAAAAAAAAGAAAAAAAGAGAAACAACACCGCCCTGAAAGACAACTGTGTGGGAGATCAATTCTATAAAGTTCACATCAAGGGAATTTCTAAAGCTGTCTAAGGGTTGGGATATCCAGGATATCCTTTCTGGTGAAATAATAAATTGTACATATTAAGAACTTGCTGAATAAATGAGTGAATGAGAAACATGTAGGAAAGATCTTGGGGCCAAGAGAAGGCTGCCTGAGAGCCAGCCTCTCAGAGGAAGGCAGACATTTGCTGTGGCCAGAGGCCAGGAGAGGGCTGGAGGTGTGCCTTTGAGAAGGCTGTGGTTTGTATGGTTATGTGCTATTCATTTAGACACTCAGCCACAGAAGGCGGAGGGCAAACAAGCAGCCTTCACCACGAGGGAAACAAGGCTGGGTTTGTATTCTAGAAGATCCCTGGAGGGCTGGTCAGGGAGGTGGCTCTGAAGGGCGAGGGCACCAGGGTCAGTTCAACTAGTCTGCCTTCGTTCAGATACGGTCATTTGAGAGGAGATGGGAATCTGCTGGAACAGAGTAGAGAACCTTCCCAGAACCTGGGAAGATCTGTGGGGACACCTCCCAGTGCTGGTGACTGAATGGGGTTGTGAGCAGAGAGAGGGGGAGAAACAGGGCCCTAGGTCTGCAGGTCTGCAGAACTCAGGAGGAGAATGCAGCTTTACGTGACAAGTTTATAAATGTCATACCAGACAGTAAAGATGCGCGGTTACAAACGTCCAAAACGGGAGACTGTAACGACAGGAGCCGTCTGAACTAGTGAAGTTGTCGAGCAAAGACGTCAAGTGCTGTATGCATAATTATTTTACTTCCCCTCAGAACTGCTTTGGACACGAATAAGTACTTCATATGACGAAAGCATGGATCAAAGAGCCTGGTGTTGGATGGGGGCGGGGCTCATGCACCCCCCCCCCACTAGCTGAGGGGTTATGGGTAGATGAGGGCCACTGGGTCTGGGAGAGTCAATTTTCTTTAAGGTTGACTGTGAGCCTGTGGATGGCTCCGCACCCATACGTGGGCATCACAAACTGGACTTGGGGGGTTATTAAAAAAAGGTGTAGTTAGAGGGAGCCAGGGGGTGTGGATCTGGGGGAAGTGAGGGACTGGTGGTGGATGAATATGATCAAAAGCTATTGTATGCATGTATGGATTTTTCAAAGAGTTAATAAAATACTGTCTTTTACAAAAGGGAAAAAGGCCTTCTGTTGTTGTGGCAGAAAACTGACAGGACTCAGTTACTTCTGTCTCTCAGGCTTGTCCCACATCTCCAAAAATACTTTTTGTTCATATTTTAGATTTTCAAAATGAGATTTTATGTTGCAATATCTGTGAATGATGATTTATCAAAATTACCAATGTATTTGCACTTTGAAATAGTCATCTCATTGCGCGCGCGCGTGCATGCTAGCACTACCAGGAATGTGTATGCTACAGTGTGCATGTGCAAGTCAGTCTTCCTCTACCGTGGGTTGTGGGAATAGAACTCAGGTTTTCAGGCTCGTGACACAAGCATTTTTGTCCACTGAGTGACCCCCCCCCCTCCGTTATCCTACTTTTATTGATGTTATAGTCAGACTGGGGCATGCGCAAAATGATGCGTGCACAATGTCGCTCATTGTGGCCTCATTTGAAAGAGCAGGAGACAGAAACCAGGTTAGGAAGGGCTGAATACATGGTGGTGTGGACACACAGTGGGCGATCTTGTAGCTGCAGAGACCAGGAAGCAATCTCTCAGTTGGAAGGTGATTCTGAGGCTCTCTAGGGTATGACGCTAAGTTAAGCACATCAGCAACAGACACTGTCAGACATTGGGAGAAGGCTGCTGCATTTTGTGTAGGTGTGAAGGTTGAATTCACTCTTGGAGAGGAGTGGTGGATGGTGCCAAGAGCTGAAGGAAGGGTACCGGGTGGGCGGATGCTGTGAAGAGAAGGCCAACACTGACCTTCGATTGAATCAGGGTGCATGCTCCGTTTGAGAGACAGGGGTGCTCAAAGAGGAAGCTTAGCAGGAAGACTGGATGGATGATGACTTGTCTGAGACCATGGGGACGAGCTGTCAGGAATGGTTGACCCCACAGGGCTGGCACGTCCTGCAAGCAAACACCAGGGTGGGGTGCTGCGTGGGGACACGCTCTGAGGCTTTGGGGCTTCCTGGTAGTTGTCTTTTCTTCGCTGGATCCCCCTGCCACGGCTTGGCGGTTGATCTCCCTTCAGGTTTCATATTTCGTTCGTGCTTGCGAGAGTCCTGCCCTTCTGTTGTTCCCTTCTTGGGCTCTGTATTTACAGGAATCCTGCTTTATTTACTTTCCGCCTTCCACAGAATGAGCTCTGTAACTTGAGAGTCCCCTGGAGAACCGGCTGCTGTAATTCCAGCTTGGCTCGACTGCCACACAACCCTGCCCAGGTGCTCAAAAGGTCCTGGATGTGGACATTAGTCCTCCTGTCTTTCCAAGTGCCATTTCCCCAGTCTGTGGAGGGATGGGCATCCCTGGCTGCTTCCTAAAGGGGCCCATTTCTCTATAGAGGGACAGGGTAGGAGGGTCCTTCGTGTTGCTGAAGGTGTATGCAAATGATTAGTTTCAAAACTCTTGCTGTTCCTGCTGAACTCATTTGGTTACAGAATCACATTCAGCCGAAGACTGCCCTTTGTGGGGGACATGAACAACCTGAGTGTGGCATCCCAACTCTGTACCTTGGGGGCCACTCTGGATGAGGACAGGCTGTCTGGGAAATGTGTCTGCCTCTAGCAGGACAAGGACCACTTCCAAACTGACCTACTGTGTGCTGTGTGCCTAGACTCTCACTGGGTCCGTAGCACCAGATAGCTGTATGGAGGCCACAGAGGCTGAGGAAAGAGCTGGCGAGAGAATGAAGGATCCAGCACCAACCAGGGCTCAGGCAGAAGCCGAAATTGTTTCTGAATAACAAAACAGTTTCCCAGCTTCTCTTATTAATGCTTCTGGGAATTATTTTTATAAAGTAATTTCTTTCCTCCGTCCGGAGCAACTCATTGCTCCCATCACTTGCTTTAATTTCAGATTTAATTGAGTCAGAGTGGTGCTGGGTTTTCGTTGCCAGCCAAAAAGACAGCCACGGCCCTATCAGTTGGGAGAACAGACCCATATGACAAAATGGAGTCTCCTCTACCTCAGGAAGTTCTTGTCAGCCTTGTGAAAGAACGGACGCTTAGGCCCACTCTGTAATCCGGGGCTGTTCACTGTGAGGGCACCACAGGGAGGCAGAGTCAGGACAAAGTGGAGTACCACACAGTGTGACCTGTTAGTCGATATGCTAACTTGAAAATTTATAATAAAAAAGCATGTACCACGGAGTCTTTTAGAGCATGCCGGGAGCCCTGGTTATTCCCCAGCACTCCTTAAAGCAATCCTGTTATCCCAGCACCCAGGAGGTAGAGGCAGGAGGATCAGAAGTTCAAAGTCATCCTCACCTACATAGTGAGATCCAGCCCAGCCTGGGCCACAATGAGACTTCACCGTAAACAAATAAACACGCTGTAAAGATACTAGGCCACAAATCATTCCTCTTTAGATAGTGTATCTCTTCTGCATGTCTGCATGTACCATTGTCTCATTGGGCTTCCCAAAACACAAATTCAATGAGAAAATTATTAAAAATTTCCAGACAGGGACAGTGGGATACGAGGTCAGGTGTGGGCCCTTCTGGATGCAGGGTCCCATGTAAGTACACAGATTGTAGCAGGCCCCAGGACCTGACTCATTGATGACTCATAAGCAGCTGGTAAGGAGTGTTTTTCCACCCATCTCTAGAGTTTCGGGGTGTGCGGACAGGATCATGGTCCCTGAGTCCAGTTTCCGGTTTTCAACCAATATGCACAAGTGAGTCAGTTCTGCTCCCGGGGTTCTGCTCTTGGCCCCCCTGGAAAATGACTGCACCACTCTCTACCGCCGTGGAGAGAAGGGTGACTAGTGGGTGATGTCATTTGGGCTGTCTGTTTTAGACAGCTCAAGTCACTTACTGAGTGCCTGCTCATTACCGGTCTGTCTTGTAGACGCCTCCAAAAGCCACGTGTCCTCACTGACACTCTGGTGGGGGGCATTCGGCAAACAAAGTGGGGGAGAAGTGGGCAGAAGCTGGGGCACATGGACTACAAGAGTACTGGGTAGAGAGTGAGGAGAGAGGGCTGGGCAGCTGCTATGACCCAGTGGGGAGCTTAGAGAAAGCGTCACTAGATGGTGACATCTGACGACTAGCTGAAGAGGATGCATTAGACACCTGGGGTGGGCTTGAGAGTGTGTGTCACAATGTAGAGATCCTTTGAGGGGAACAGGGAACTTCATCGTCCTTACAGGAGTTTTGGCCATCATTTTATCAGGTACACAGGAATGTCACTTCCCTCCTGGGAGATAGAAAAGCAGTATTTGTGAATCAATGCAGTTAAACACAACCAAGAAAGGTTTCTACTCCTTCACTGGATGTGGCCTTGCCTCCGCACCCCTCATGGCCTTGTTCTGAGATCCAGAACTTTCTACAGACATGAAGTTTTTCTGAGAGGGCACTTCATATTTACAGCTGCCTTCAAAGCAAACTTTTAAAAACGCCGATCGATTTCTCATCTATTACATTTTGTTTTGTAAAAGATTTTATGTCAGCGATTGCAGAATGAAGGTGCCAATAGTAAAGTAATTGGCTTATAAGTGGAAAGTTAATCAGACAGCCTTCTTCATGCCGTCCTCGCCAAGGTCAGGGCACAGCTGAGGTGTCGAGGAGACACGTGAGTCTGTGACAGGCTCTCATGGGGGCGGCTAGCCTCCAGGTCCTCCTGGGAGGAGGTGTTTCTACAAAGGGCTTGGTGAGCCTCAGAGGGACGGGATGAACTGTCCTGGGGATGCAAGAACGGCTTCGGTAGTTACTGTTGATTGGGATGATGATTATGGAAGACTAGAAGCGTCAGGTTTCAGACCCCAGGAGAATCCCCAGTAGGACTCGGTCCCAGGAATATAGCATTACTCTTCTCCAGTGCATTCCTAAGGTGTGTTATATTTCTGGCTGTGCGTAGGCCGCTACCACGGGCACCTTTAGGGGTTGGCAGTAGAGTCTTTGGTTTCAGCCAGGCAATTCTTGGCTTCCCTGACATGTCAGGGCACTTGTTAGAAGCAAGGGTCAGAGTGGACTTCCTGTTTGGGAGTGTGAGCTCCATGCCCTGGTTCCAACAAGACAAAAGGCAGGAATGCTGAGATCTGTTTCCTGGAACTCCTTGTGTTTACATGTTGATAATGAATTTCTTCACGTTGTTGACCTAGATGGAGTCACATCTTGCCTGGTGACAGAGGCCCCCCTGCTGATTGGCTGCCTTGTAATTAATGAGCTCTGGTCGAACACAGACTGAGCTTTCCTGGAAAATAAAATTAAAGGTTGTTGACAGTTCTCTCGTGATCTGTGCTGACTCCCAAGAACAACACCTAGGCAAGTCTACTCACTCCTTTGCCTTGATTGTTGGTGAAAACAACCTGTTGTACCTTTGAAACAGAAACAAAATTCCCATGTAAAGACAAGTTACAAAGGTTTAGGAAATTATCTGCTAAGGTCTTCAGTAATCTGTACCTTAGGTTGAAACCCTTTAGTATAACAAAATTCCCTACCGTGGAAGTCATTTGGCTCGTATGATACACCCCAAAATCCTAGGTGGCCTTTGGAGGGGTCACTGTGACATGAGAATGTTGACAACCACAGTCATCTTGGTCAGTGAGGTCCCTGCTTTCATGGTGGGTGCACATTTGGAGTCTTGGAGAAGGAAGAATACTTACCAGATTCTGGTTTGACTGGACATCATCCCTTCCTTCTACTCCTTCCTCACAAGACAGGCCACTCATGGGCACCCACGGCATTTCCTGAGATGATACTTCTGTTCCCAGCCTGTGGATCATTCTCTCCATGTAGGCAAGCATGTAGGTAAGGATGTAGGTAAGGATGTCCTCGCTCATGCTCCTTGGGATATTGCGTTCTTGGGTGTTAGGAGTTGGTGGTTGTGGATACGAAACTCACACTATGCAGAACTCTGTCCCTGGGCTCTTCCCATGAGTAAGCCATTTCTTCTCTCCAGAGGTGACTACTAACTCTGGGCAACTCCTTGTTGATTTTGATGACTGCCAGGACTGGGAAGAAACTGAACTAGAACATGTTGGAGCTCCTAGCATGTGCATTTCCACTTTGAGGATCAAAGTTGACGAGGTTCTTGGTAGACTCATCACTTACACGAAACACAAAGAGAAGCCAGGAAAGACATTCTACATGGACTCACACGTGTCAGATGGAAATAAAGATACATCATGATTAACGTACATTATATACATGTGTAAAAATGTCACAAAAATCCATTATTTTATGCAATTAATGTATGCTAGTAAATTTTTTATTTTGAAAACAAAAGGAAAATGCAGTTCCCAGTCACCAGCTCGTGTTGTGTGAGCTTGCCTCTGCCTCTGTCCATTTCCACAGGCTCTTTCTTCCCCTTTTCAGTCTGTCACTCTGACAGTGAGTCCCTCTCCATTCTGAGATGTCCACGGTTGCCTGATGCATGGGTCTGTGGGAAACTCACAGATGAGAGGGTCTGGAAACCTTGATCTGAGATGACTTATGCGCTGGAGGCCATTGATCATGTTTGTGTTTAGACGGCGGCCATTGCTCTCGGGACACTATCAGGAGTAATGATGTCTGCTGAAGTCTTCTCAACCTCTTCCACCATCTTGACTGGTTCCATTTTTTGTTCTCTAGAAGACTCTCTGAGGAAGGTCTCACGCTGCGTCTTAACTGGGTGACAGGTGTGTGCAAGGAGGATGGAACATAATACACTCTTGTCACAGGAACTGACCCAGTTCTGTAAGAGTGAGAACTCAGCCAGATAAGAACGAAGACAGCAGCATTGCTCTTTTCCTGAGGGCTTTTCATGACCTGAGAATTTTTTCTGTTCTTTGAAAATTTCATACATGCATATAATGTATCTTGATTATAATCACTCTTCCTGCTTCCTCCAGCTTCCTCCATTATATCTCCTCCTTAGCTTCTATCTGTCCCCTATCTGTCTGTCTGTCTCTGTCTCTCTCTCTGTCTGTCTCTTTGTCTATCATCTGTCCACTCAGTGCAGCCCATATGCACACGGGTACAGGCCGAGTGTCTCTCAATGTCCCCACCACTTCCCAACGCTGTGACTTTGGAGTTTAGCAGGGACAAACCATGATCAAACCAGCACTATACGTGCTCAACTGTGCTTGAGAGCGAGTTCCCAAGAGGCACCTTGGAGTAGGAGCAAGAGGACTGGGCAAGGATGGGACAGGCCACACCTGGCAGAAAAACAGTCAACAAATAGAAAGAAATGGACCCTCTCTTCCAGGGACCTGGGGCCAGCTTACTGCGCCCAGCACACTGGATGCTCACGAAATGAAAAATAATAAATGCTGGGAGCCCACACAGCATATTGAGGATTTCTTTCCCCTCTTCTAGTATAAAATCTGTTTTTCTGTCTAATGTTATGCAACTGGAATTACTTAAGTTTAATCAAACTGACCACCCATTTATTTTTTCCTTTTGAAATGTCCACAAAATACAACGATCTTGCCACCCAAAGTGCCTGGTTGCAGCTGCTCATGCCCTCTTTCCCTGTGTCATTGAAACATAGGCTTGATTCTAGGCTCGGGACCTCTTTTACTTTTTTCCTTGATAGTTGAAATCGGGAAGTAGAATGCTGAATGCTGAATGTGTAGAAATGTACCCTGGGCTTCAGGGTTCTCTGTGAAGGTAATTGTGACCTCTAGCCACTCACACAATATTGGTAATCTGACCTCAACTTGATTTCCATATAACTTGTCATTTTATCCTCCTAGCGAAAAGCAATGGAGAACACAAACGGAGAGGTTGTATTTCTAGCGGCCAATGGAAACAGAACCAGGTGCCAAAAACTACCCTAGCTCAAGTCATAGATAACAGCCTATGGATTGTGTTTGATTTTGCTTGCAGAGGGCTATCCCAAGCCTTCATGAGTTCCACTGCAGAGTTTACAATGACTTTGGGGTCTGACCATAAATTTTTCTCACATGGGCTAGCAGCTTTGTACACAGAACTAATTAGATATTCTTATAATGTCTGTATTTTTAATAACTGGTCAGGCCATGAGAAAAAAAGCTTTCTATGAAAAAAATAGTAAGGCGAGATAATTTTAATAAACTTGGTAAACACCCATGGTGCAGAAATCAACTACCATATGTGTATGTCTACCATTGTTTGATGTATTTTTAGTTTTCTATGCATGGGTAGAGTCACTCACTGTGAGTGATTAATACACATTGAGTAACATGTAATTCTGATCCCCACTTTTCCCTTTCCTGAACATTGCTGTGCACATCTTTCCTCATGTTACTGAATTTTCTTTGATCTCATTGGAAATGCCTGGGCAGGAGAGATGCTCTCCGGGCAAAGTGCTGGCTGTGCCTGTTGAGGAGCAGAGTTCAAATCCCACCACTCCAGTAAAGGCAGCGAGTGTGGCAGCCTCCCAGTAACTCTGGCCCACTGCACTTGCAGGATCTGCAAGCTTTGGATTGAAATGAGAGACTCTTCCTTGGC
>NC_051073.1:5037415-5077415 GCF_004664715.2 Peromyscus leucopus
CACAGGCAGTGGTCTTCGGAGTCTACTAGTTCAGGTTCACAGCAAGAGTCAAGCAGGAGTGCCTTAAAGTCTGTAGCTTCTGTAGAGCAAAGAAAACAACGAAGAGAAGAAGACGCGGCCTACAGAGTGGTCGAACGCTATCCATCTAACTGGAGAGAAACATCCAGAATATTAAAAAGCCCCAAACCCCAAGCACAAACAATCCAATTAACAAAATAACAATGAACAAAATGAGCTGAATAGACACCTTCCAAGGAAGATAAATACCCAATAAGTATTACAAAAATGCCAATCAAAACTACACCGAGGACTAGGAGCACTGGCGAATGCCTTTATTCCAGCAATTGGAAGGTAGAGGCAGGTGGATCCCTGTGAATTCTAGGTCAGCTTTGTGGGGATATTGTGTCCCCCAATATATTGTGCATCCTAATAAACTTATCTGAGGTCAGAGGACAGAACAGTGACTAGACAGACATAGAGGCCAGAAAATGGTGGCACACACATATTTAATCCTAGCATTCTGGAGGCAGAGATCCATCTGGATCACTGTGAGTTCAAAGGAACACTGGAAACAGCCAGGCATGGTGACACACACCTTTAATCCCAGAGAGTGATGGCAGGAAGTAGAAAGTATATAAGGCATGAGGACCAGGAACTAGAGCCTTTTTAAGCTTTTAGCTTTTAGCAGCAGTTCAGTTGAGATCCATTTGGATCAGGACACAGAGGCTTCCAATCTGAGGAAACAAGATCAGCTGAGGAATTGGCAAAGTAAGGTTAGCTGTGGCTTGTTCTGTTTCTCTGATCTTTCAGCGTTCACCCCAATACCTGGCTCTGGGTTTGTTTTTATTAATAAGACCTTCTAGCAATTCATGTTACACAGCCTGGTCTACGTATTGAGTTCAGGACAGCCTGAGCTACGTAGAGAGACCCTGTCTCAAAACAAAATAAAAACTACACTGAGGGCTGGCAAAGTTGCTAATGGATAAAGCAATTCCCTGTGAGCCTGGAAACCCAAGTTCGGTTTCTGGAACCCAAGTGACGTAGAAGGAGAGAAGTGACTGTATTTATAAAGTTGTCCTCTGGGCTCCACAAGTGTGCCATGGATATGTGTATACACATACGTATACACACACATATATATGAAATACATATGCATGTATACACATACGTATGTATGTAACAATAATAAAGAAAATGCCATGAATTTGAATGTGGGTGGGGACATGGGAGGAATTGGAGAGAGGAGAGGAAGGGAAGATAATGTAAGTACATTACTCATCTGTGAACTTCTCAATACATTGAATTAAAAGGGAACTAATTTAGCTTTAAACGTCTGTTTGAAATGAAAATGAGTGCACTTCTGAATGTCAGCTTTTCATGTGGATGAGAACAGCCCCTAACGTTTTCAAATGGAGTGGAATCCGAGTTTCCTGAGCTCTGGGCTGCCTCTGCTTTTGGTGTTTGCTGAGAGGCATTTTGGACCCGTGTGCACATCAGCCTTTAATGCTCCCGCGCTACTTCGGCATTCCCCAGGTATTGAGGTCCCAGCTGGGAAACAGCAGAGAGGGACAAAGGTTCCGTGTGATGCTCTCTTCCTGTCCGTCTGGCTGTGTCCAGAACGTCAGCTCTAACATTTTTCTAAGTTCATTGGTGTGTCTAACTGCCCCAAGCTAGTCGCCTAGTGCTCATGGGACCTGGCCAGCCCTGGGCCTCAGGCACACACAGGGAGTTGTCCCGTAAGGTCTGTCCGGTCACTTCTGGCTGATGTCGATCCCCAAGCCTCAGCCCTCAGCTCCGGGATATTTGCTGCGGATTTTCTTCAAGTCCTTCCCCTGAGTTCCGCATCCTAGGCCCAGTTTCCCCCATTAAATTTCATCACATTCAAGAGGAGAAAAAAAAAAAACAAAACCAGACCAAGTATTTGTTTAGGCTTAAGAGCAAGTGTGGGGTGTCTGTGCAGAGTTGGAATCCCAGGAAGAAAACTGACAAGAAACCAAACCCATTGCCTGTTAGTCTCTGGAAGGCATTGCGTCCTGACAAGCGGTTCACCAGATGGGGGAAAGGAGAAATGAGAGCTGGGTGTGTGAAAAACTAAGCTTGTCCCGGTGGTGGGCAGTTATTGCCACTCCCAGGATGTTTTGTACATTTCTCCCCTGCAAACAGGGATATTGTGGGGGCAGGGATTGATCGCCTGGCTCAGGACCCCTGTAGGAGTCGGGCATGGCCAATCAGGCATGGGGAGGTCCATCGCTAGTGCGGACTTGAAGGGAGGGTGCAGCAGGTGAGGACACAGTCTTGTGACCCCTTAGCTCTAGGCTGGGCTGAGAAACAGGTAACATGAGCTGGCCCCACCCAGCTGGGAGAGGCCACAGTGAGCAGGCAGCGAGGCTTATGGAGCGTGAATATAGATTATCAAGGACTAAATTAGAAACTGCGTCCCATCATGTCATGGGACCCAACATTGCTCTTTTGAGGAAATGATTTAATAAAAATAATAGGATGGTTACATGCTGTATTGTACCTTACTTTTTTTTTTTTTTTCAGTCTTTGGCTGCTGAATTCTGAGATCAATCCCTGTTTGCTTAGAACAGATACTACTGGGTTCTCAGGAACCCTACCTACATGCTATAAAAAGGTTTTATTGTACAGTCCTAAGTTCTGAGTATTTTCCGGAAACACGTGCATATGGACTAAAGGGGTAAGGATGGGAAAGCACCCCTCACAGGATGCAGGGATGAGGTACAGCTGCTAAGTTTTTGGAAGCTGTATGGGTCAGTGCAGATGATACGCGACAAGGTCATTGGGAAAATCATACAACAGCTTAAATTCAGAAGTCGCTCTAGGAGGGCAGAGACACGTCCAGAAGTTATAAGATCATGGAAGACGGTAAGAGTGTCCGAGTGGCACACAGCACAGGCTGTTATCACTGCTGTGGGTTGCAGGCTGGGACTGTGCCGTAAGGTTATATTGCTGGCGATACTTTGGTTTCAGGACATGGAGAGATCAAGCTGGGGCCGAGCTGGAAGCTCCCTCCATGCTGGCTGGCATTCACAGGACTGGGAGGTGCTATGCAAGCGTCTGGGAGACTACGGTTGCCCATGATCCTGCTTGGTTAGGGACCCTGATGCTAATGCCATCAGCATGCCATGCAGGTGTATGACTGCCATGGGTGAAAACAGCCATTTTACAGTTGAATTTAAGGTCCACTGCACAGGAGGAGACCCACATTTGACATTGAAAGCAAGGATAAAACATGGTGGCTGGGTGAATCGTAACATTTAACAGGGAAGCCACTGCTGTTGTCCTGTTAAATAGATATGATGTGCCTGTCAAACTGTCTTTTAAATTGTGCCATAGATAACGTTTTTTGCTGTTGACCTGAGTGGAAGGGAACATCTCTTTACAGTGGGTGGGAGTTACTGTAAGACTCATAACCAGCCAAGCTGCTAATAGGTGGTCTGTGGCATCCTGGCTCAGTGATCAGCCCTTCCTGGGAATAAAGAATCATTCATCTGTATAACCCCCTCCAAGACTCAGGCAAAGGTACGGAAGAAGGGGAAGGCGTGGAGGAAGGGGCGGAGTGCTGTGTGGTTGTTCTCTCGAGGCTGGATGTGGTCACTGAGTCAAACCAGCTGTGGTCACTCCTGCAGGACCCCCACACCGTGGGGACCCGTTAACATCCTTCATGGAAGGAGCTGGAGGACTGGCAGAGCTTGTGAAGCCCATTCCCCTCTGAAGATTTATAATCAGTTAACTGTTTGAGGGAGGAGGGATTTTTTGGTGGTATAGCCATGAGGCTGTCCTTGTACCTGTCAGTGATTGTCACCGTGTAAATAGTCACAATAACTAGTTCACCAAACAGGACTCGCGTGGAAACATTTCCCAGTCTGTTGTTCTTTCTCTGGGGTGAGTAGAAACAGACTCCCAAGGCAAAGTCACATCCCACTTCCTTCTAGAAACACATCGGTGTTTGTTGGTCCTCTAGGGGTTGGTGCAATGCTTAGTGTATGAGTGTGACATGTGAGTGTGTGCTTGTGACCCAGGCATTTTCTTCCCAGCAACCAGACTGGGGTGAGCTGGATCAGCCTGGATGTGAGGAGGGCAGCTTCTTCCTCACGCTGTGAGTCGGTGAGCAGAGCATCTTTCAGCTGTTGATTTCTTTCCTCTTCTAAAGGCAATGGGCCAGATTTGGAAAGATCGCCAGCCTGTCAGTGACCACACTGATAAACATCAATTGTTCATGAATATTTACTGCTATTAATTTGCCCATGCTTTTTTTTCTTTCTTTAAAAACTAGCCCCCTTCTTTTTTAGTAGCCAGCTTCTGAATGCTCTACATTTTGCTTCATGATAACAGATTCCTGCGTAGGTAGGCAGAGAACCAGTCTGTTCAATTCCTGGAGACTCAGCATATATTCATGGAAGGATGAAACCCGTGATGGGGAAGCAGTAGATAGTTAGCTGATAGATTGTTCAATGCAGTACATTTAAATCAATCAAGCGATCTACCAATCTATTTATTCTGAGTGATGGGGATGGGATATAGAGCCCCTCATAAGCTATGCAAGGGCTGTCCCCATGAGCCACACCCCTGGCCCTCAACGCTATTTTTGATTGACTATTTTCTCCTCAACTCTCTCTCCTCAGACCACACCACTTACATATGGCCTCCAACACTGAGACCTCCACCAACGTTTTGTGGCATTCCATTTCTTTAAAAATAAAACCAACGGTTCAGTCTCCCTGTAATTATAGAGTTTATGATGAGCTGTTATTACAGAAGAAGGTACAATTCTCTGCCCTCCCCGTTATACTTCCAACAGATAAAGGAAAAACCACTACAAAATAGTAGATTTCCAGGTCAACGTATCATGGGCTTCGTTTTCAAGTGGTCAGCAGACACCTGTTGATTAGAGACAGTCGGGGAAACTGTCTTCCCTCCTGCTCTAAGTAAGAGCTGAGGTATGAATGAAAGCAGCATCCACCGTGATTTCTAGCCATTACCTCCTCTTTATGAGTTACTTCCTCAGAGACCTCTGGACGTTGAACGACTGTGTTAGTCAAGAGTTCTTTCAAAATCCAGACCTGTTTTCGGAACAAATGCCAGATTTCCTGGGAGGGTGGCCACAGCCGCGCCATCTGCGATCCTCTGTCCGGATAGTCTTCCGTTTTAGTGTTTACTTAAAGAGGAAGTGATGCTGTCCAGACCCCGGGTAGAAATGAAATCATGTCATGAGGTTTCGTTCTGATGTTTTCCTTCAGTCATGTGGTGACATCCGGATTGGGAGGCAGATGCATTTCTCTGATGAACCTGCAAGGCATCTGCCATTTCTAGTCTTCCATGATGGCTGGGAAAGCTCTAAAGGAAACGAGGCTTCCACGGAAGGGGACCAAGTAACGTGTGAGCGCTTCACAGTCACGGGAACACACAGCAGAGCTGTTATTGGCATACTCTGAGAAGACTTCTTCACCATTATACTTTAATGTCTGTTCATTTATATATTCATTATTATTATTGCGTGCACGCGCGCGCGCGCGCGCGTGTGTGTGTGTGTGTGTGTGTGTGTGTGTGTGCATGTATATGTGTGTGGAGGCCAGAGGCTGATGTCAGTGTCTTCCTCAATTGCTTTTCTACCTTGTTTTTTGAGACAAGCTCTCTCTTCAAACTTAGCGCTCACTGATTTGGCTAGACAGGCTAGCTAGCAAGCTCCAGGGATCCGCCCGTCTCCAACCTAGCACTGGGGTTGCAGGTACTTGCTGCCATCCAGGCTTTTTATGTGGGTGCTGGGACCTGAACTTGGGTCCTGTGTTTGCACAGCAAACGGTTTGCAGCTGAATCATCTTCCCAGCCTCACTATTAATTCACAAAGAAATAGGCATCGCCAGTGTTTACATTGACTTTAACTCCCGTCCTAAGTTCCAGCATTTTAGGAAGAGAGGCGTCTTCCACGAATGTCCCTAAGTTGTAGGTGGTCTCTGACAAAAGAAAAAGGGTTCCATTGCTGCCTGGGTTTGGGAGGTACTGGCAAAGAGTATGGTGGCTGGGTTGGGGAAGTGTTGGCCAAAGAATTTGGTGGAGTCACCCACAAGATAGTTACAGTCCTGATTTTGACCAACAAACATGTTTCCTTAAACTGACATTTGTCTAATTAAACATAAATTTCACTTCTGAGAAACTGATGAAAACAAATGTCTTGCCATCTGCCCTCGTATCTGTCGTTAGAGTAACTAGCGTCCCCTAAGGGGCTGACTCATTCATTTCTCCAGCTGTTTATTTAACGAGTCTGCTCGGTGCCTACTCTGTGTCAATATTTAGGGGATGCTGTACCTTAACACAAAGGGAGGGTGTCACAGGTACCTGGACACCCCATCCTTTCTTTAGTCACAGGTACCTGGACACCCCATCCTTCCCTTAGTCACAGGTATCTGGACACCCATCCTTCCCTTAGTCACAGGCGCCTGGACACCCCATCCTTCCCTTAGTCACAGGTATCTGGACACCCCATCCTTCCCTTAGTCACAGGTATCTGGACACCCCATCCTTCCTTTGGAGATTGCACCAGCTCTTGACACTGAACAATGACTGTCTCCAGCTCCCTTGAAGTGAAGAGTATCATATGTCTAAGACCTGGCCAGTGGGAGGCCCCTGAGGGCTGTGTACAAAGCTGGTATTCGGCCTCTGCATATCTCCATAGGTGGCAATATGGAAGCCCAGTGGTCTGGATGGCAGAAAACAAAACTTCTTGGACCCTGATACTATGGAGTATTGTAATAGCTTGTGTGCATTTATGATGAAATGCCAAAGAAAGAAACCCAGAGCCATTAAGTCACAGCTAATCAAACAGTGGCCTCTTTGTCTAGAAAGGATCCAGTGATCAAGCGTGGCTGGCAGATTGAGTGAGCTCTTCTTTAAGCCAAGCAGCACAAAAATGGCTATCTCAGCCTGTGTAAAGGGCCTGACTGTAGACATGGAACACTGTGAGTTTCTTAACCTCTCATGGCCACGTGTTTGGAAATGAAAGTCCTAAAAAGCCAAAACTGTTTTCCAAGAGGGTGGAGAGAGGTACGCATTCTTGTCACTTTCCCCTCCTCAACCAGTGAGGAGAGTGAGGCCAAGTTTCCACCCAGCAGCCAGATCTGCACGCAGCGTTCAGGGTGTGTAAGCTCCCAGCGTGAATTCAACCTTCTCAAAGGAACCAAGCTCTGTTTTCTCAGCCCCATCTATATATCTTTGAAAAACAAACGCTGGTGTGGTAAACTTCCTCCCAGGGACAAGGCCACCTCTGTCTGCACAGTGAGCACATGCAAACACACAAGAATATATTTAGACGTGGGCTGGGCACGAAGTAGCCTTTTCCTTATAAAGGAGGGAAAGAGAGAACAAACAAGCCTTCAAGTCCATACTAAACGTGGCACTACGTGGACAGAAAGGGCCACGTGAGGATGTGCTGAGCCTCACAGTTAACAAGATGTCACTGTGGGAGAGAATTTTCATAATTAATGAACCAGTTCGATGTGCTCTGCCATTTGACTTTGATGAATGTATCGGGGAGTCTCCCCCTTGGGGCTCAGCAGTTGATCTGGGAAGCTCCTTTGTCTATATATCCTGTGATGGGCATGGATCACAGCTCGGGCATCCAATACCTGCCCAATACAAGCTCAAGGGACCGCCATGCAAGCCTGATGATGGCATTTGACATCCTGCACGTAACCAACCCGCCACTTGAATGATGTCCAAAAGAGCGGACATGACTTTGAAACCTAAGCTTTTTTGAGAAGGGACTGGACCATTCATACTGCCACTGTATAGAGAGTCGTAGGAGCAGAATTTATATAATGAAAACCCCCTGTTGTACCATGCATTTTGAGACTGCAGGATGTGACCTCAACACCACCTTTAAAGAATCTAATAAAATTTGCCTCATTGCTTATGTAGTTCATCACACTTAGTTACTTGGTCTCAGCCAGTATCCCAACCCATTTTGTTGACAAACACCTGTCTTTTTTTATTTGAGACATAATTTCACTATTATCTCAGGCTACCCTGGAACTCACCATATAGTCTAGGTTTCTTTGAACTCATGATCTTCCTGCATCAGCCTCTTGGGTCTAGAGCAAACAGGTACATACCATTATACCCAGCCACCATGTATTTCTGAGAAGGAATTTACTAAGAGGAATCCGAAGTACAGGGCAGAAAGGAAGGCATGTTTGCTTAAGCTTAGTAACTATGATAAAAATACTATCCCCTTAGGTTGAAGAAATTAATGAGAACGTGGTGGATCCTGTTTAACTGCTAAGGATGCTGGCACATCTGGATTGCTGAGCAGACACACAAGTCCCACAGCTACCATCTCCAGAGTAGAAAAGTAACCCACTGATTATCTCTGCCTTCCAGTCTGTTACTAGAACCACCCATAGTGGTGATTGCAAAGACTTATAGGGAATGTAGTTCTCAGGCATTTTGCTACTGGGTTAGAGAAATTACCAATTGGGAAAGATGTTGCTGATAACTGAGAAACTCTGCCCCCAAGTTCTTCTAATATATATATAAGAAACTTAAAGGCTGTATTTGTTGCTTGATTGAATGGATGGATGAGTCTTTTGCTGGTTAGCCATCTCTTTAACTCCATCTCTGAGAAATCATTTAAAATTAAAATCTAACAGATAACATGCTAATGGTAAAAATAAAAAAAATGTGCATGGTAGTGCTTATTCAAGTTATTTCAATGGCTTTTTTGGTAAATCAGGACCAAAGTCATCCTAATACTAACCCTTCACCTTGCCAATACAGCCTCCAACAGTCACTCTAAATTTGAATAGAATAAATGAACAGAAGAGGTATTGAAGAGATGGGATTTAAGATCCATCTTTATTAAAGCTCGTGAATCTCCCATTCCAGGAAAGAGCTGAGACAGCCCTGACTCTCATATGTGATATCCTACGGCAATGTAACTGCCGATACCCCGAGTACTGTGGGGAGCGATGGACTCACTCCTCCTGGAGAGGATCTGGAGATGAAATCAAGTTGCAGAGGCAGACAGAAGCCCTTTGCTCCCCTCTTGGGGCACAGCCATGGAATGCTATTACTCTAAAGAAAGAGAGCCTCTCGGCCATCACTACACAGGCCTGGGGAGGTTTTTTTTTTTTTTTTTTTTTTTTTTAATCATCAGTTCCTTGCTATGTTTTCACATGAGTCTGAGAAGCACACTGCCTGCCTGCGGGGCATTTCCCTCCCTTGTTGGAGGTGACTTAGCTGGCTGACAATTACTGTCATCAGAAACTCCGTCCCTGAGATGGGACAAGTGGGAGTGGCCGAGACCACACGGGCAGGCCAGGGGACTGTAGACACCGAGTCTGCTGGAGAACAGCCCTTTGATCTTCTCAGACAGCATAACCAGCTTCAGCAGAGTTGATGAAAGGTTTTAACCCCCCCAACACCCCCATCCCCGCCGCCCCGCTGTGGGCTGGGCATCACTGACGCGCATGGGCTTAGCACAGAGAGACCTGGAGATTTTCATTTGACCTGCATCTGAAGGGGTGCAGAGTCAAAGGTTCATTTTTTTCCCCCACCCTGAAATGTAAGTAGTTTGAACGCTTAATGCAGGTAAGTCCCTTGTGATTCAGCGGTTTCAGTCCGCTCAGTCTCAGTCCATGTAAGAGTGCACGCTTGACAGCCACCTTGAGAGCACAGACGCTGCTTCCTCTCTTGACATTTGGGTGGATGGTCAAGGTCCAATCATGTTGGTTACATTCAGTGTGTGTTTGCTTCAGACATCCTAAAAACATATCAGCATGAAGGGAGACAGCAGACCTGGACCTTGCAATAGACGGCTGTGTCCCTGAAAATGCCCTGGATGTGCCGAGGTGCAGTAACACCAGGGCTGTGTGTCCAGAGAGTAGTCCAAGGAACAGAAGTGAGCGCGGGAGGGGGTCTACTCTTGGTCTTTTAGCCCGTCCACAAGGTCAACACCCCATCACTCCAGCCCTTCTGACTGGTCAGGATAGCCCAACGTCCTCTTGAAGTTAATGGAAGCTGCCAGGATGCTCACCCACAAATCTCAGTTAAGGGCCTAATTTAGCTTATCAGAATATTCTGGCTTCAGAATCGTGGTCTTGAACTAAATGAGTCATGGCTCCTCTGATTGGACAGGATGTAAGGTATTTATGACACCTACTGCTAATTTGATCTTTCACATATAGCAATAGGCAATCGATCAATCAATTAGTAATCAATCAATCTATCAGTCAGTCAGTCAGTCAGTCAGTCCTGAGGGGAGTTCTCTGCCTCTGGCCATCAGTTTCCCAGTAGAGCCCCCTTGCTGCTGACGGAAGGAAATGAGTTGTTGCTCATGTCCCTGTCCGCCAGGTTTGCCATTTCTAAGCGGGCCTCAGGAGGGGTTGTGTTCGGAAGCACATGCGTGTAACATGTCAGGCAGATCAAACAGGCATTTCAGGACTGACTACAAGAGGAAATGGTTAGTAATTAGTGAAAGGATGTGGACTGTGCCCACTGGCAGGAAGCGCCCAGAGCTTTGGTGAGGGGATCACAGTGACTGCCAAGATAGGAAGTGTCTGGGCTGAGCTGTGTGTGTGTGTGTGTGTGTTGTGTGTGTGTGTGTGTGTGTGTGTGTGTGTGTGTGTGTCTGTGTGTGTGTGTGTGTGTATGTCTGTGTGTGTGTGTGCGTGTGTGTTTGTTTGTTTTTTTTTTTTTTTTTTTTGTTTGTGTGTTTGTTGTTGTTGTTTGTGTGTGTGTGTTGTTGTGTTGTTGTGTGTGTGTTGTGTGTATGTGTGTGTGTGTGTGTGTGTGTGTGTGTTGTGTGTGTGTGGTGTGTGTGTGTGTGTGTGTGTATGTGTGTGTGTGTGTGTGGTGTGTGTGTGTGTGTGTGTGTGTGTGTGTGTGTGGTGTGGGTGTGTGGTGTGTGTGTGTTGTGTGTGTGTGGGGTGTGTGTGTGTGTGTGTGTTGCTTGCATTTGTTAGTGCCACTGGGAGAGGGGGCTGATGAGGAAGATTGCTCCCAGACCAAGAACTCCCAAATTCTAAGAACTCCTCCGGTTCAGCCGTAACATTGAACTGTTTTAAATGGAGTTTTAGGGGCCACCAGGGGTTCACAAAAACTTGATAATGATATTTAATTTTGAAAGACAAACTATGGCTTCTCATATTGATTTCCATTTTGCTCCCAGGTTTAGGATCAAAGAAACCTTTTTCTTGCCTTTGCTGAATTCCCCACTGTGCACAGTTTCATGCATCAATGAAACCAAATAAATCCCCAAGGAGTCCGGCTTCTCGTCATGCCTGTGGACACTCTGCACTTTTTGGTGGCTCGGTGGTAAGAAGCAGAGTGCTGGAGAAGGAAGTGATGGTGAGGACAGATGCCGGGAAAGAGGAAACCAGAGGCCAGTCCATTTCAGCAGGGAAATGCTGACTGCCTTGCTTAGTTTCAGCTCACAACCTCAGGAGTCTTAAGAGGTAGAAAACTCCTTAGCTGTGTATGTGTGTGTGTGTGTGTGTGTGTGTGTGTGTGTTACAGGTGTGTATATGTGTGTATATATGTGTGCTCCTGTGTTTATGTGTGTGTTTCTGTGAGGTTGTGCACGTGTGTGTATATGTGGGTGTGTATGTGTGTGTGTGTGTGTGTGGTGTGTAGGTGTGTATATGTGTGTATATATGTCTGTATGTGTGTGTGCTCCTGTGATTATGTGTGTGTTTCTGTGAGGTTGTGCACGTGTGTGTATATGTGTGTGTGTGTGTGTGTTTGTGTTATAGGTGTGTATATGTGTGTATAAATGTCTGTATGTGTGTGTGCTCCTGTGATTATGTGTGTGTTTCTGTGAGGTTGTGCATGTGTGTGTATATGTGGGTGTGTGTATGTGTGTCAGAACGATAAAAGACATAGGGAGAGGGCTAGAAAAGTGGCCCAGTGAGTAAAGTGCTCGCTGTGTGAGTGTGAGGACCTGGGTTCGAACCTCTGAACTCAGGGAAAGCCAGCCACAGCTGTAGCCCCAGAACCTGCAGTAATATGGGAGGCACAAGCCTGTGAGCCACTTAGGCTGCTGTGCCCAGTAGCAAACAGGAGACCCCGTCTCAAATGAGGTAGAGGTGAGGGCTGACACCTATGGTTTCCTATGACCTTCATATATGTGCTTTGGCACACACACACATTCACACACACACACGCATTCACACACACACATGCATTCACACACACACACACACACACACACACACACATACACTGAGTTAAAAGGACTTAGAGAAAGAGAGAGTATGTGAGAGAGAGAGGGGTCTGGCAGAGTTTACAGCAGGTATGAACATTCCAAGGGAATACTAAATTCTCCTAAAAACTCCAACTTCCCAAAGTTGTCTTCTACTGAGCATCCATGCATTTCTGTGTTTCTGTGGGAACGATCCCTTCTCAATGTACCTGAATGCCAGCTTCAAGGAAGATTGGTTATTTTTTTTTTAATTTTTAAATTTTTGTGCAGTATCAGTGTCCTGAAAACTTGAGCAGTAGGCATACATAGAGATTTTCAATATATCCCCTCAAGCCTCCACATGGGTAGCCTCCCCCATTATCAACATCCCATACCAAAACAGCATATTTCTGCAAGTCAGCGAACTTATATTGACACATAATATATGTCACCCATAGACAATAGACAACGTAGTGATGTATTGTGTACCCTAATAAAATTTGCTGGAAGATCACAGAGACAAAGGAACAAGCCACTGCTACGTCTTACTTCTAGGACTCCTCAGCCTGAAAAGGCTCTAGTTTTTGTCTCCTCACATCTTATATTGAAGAAACTCCATATGGAGTTTACTTTCTTTGTGACAAGTTAGCCACTGGGCAAGAAAATGCCCTTGCCTTTACTGCTGACAGTTGCTGTCCAAAATGGACAAGCAGGACACAAAAGAAAGGACTGCTGATCCTTGCCAAGACTAAGGTAGGAAGGCCATTCAGAAAATCCTCTTTCACAGAAAAGTCTGTCAGATATGCTAGCCTGTAGGCCAAAGATGATGCCCCAATGTTGCAGAGAAACCTTCGGTGACTGACCAGGCAGCCAGCTGTTTCTGTCATTTCTCACATTTTTTTTTGGAAGTTGCTTGTTTGCACTTCCTGCTTACTCAGTAAATATTTCCTTCTTAGGTCTCTGACAGAGTTGAAGGTTAGATAGTTATTAGTTATCAATTTCCTTGTTAACAAATTCAGAAGAGAAACTCACGAAAGAGGTATAAAGTGTATAAATTTGAAAGACATCAAAAGATAGTTTGGGGTTGGTAATATATCCATACATGTAATTTTTTTTTTAAAAGAAAAACATGTTTTTTTTTTTTTTTTTTTAAAGAAAATGAATGCTTAGTATAAAGAAAGGCAGACATTGAGAGCCCAAGCATATGTATTTTAACCAAAGAGTCTGTGAGTTTATCTCCACAAGGAGTCCACAGCCTATTCCGGCCATCACATCCAGCTAAATTGCGCTCCCCCCTTTTCTTTGAATGGCATTCTATCCAAGCATATGGAGTGTGGACTCTTTCCTGCTGTGGCTCACACTCAGGACTGGGGTAGCATGCTGCTGAAATGATTGCCATTTAACCTGACCGGCAGCTGAGGCGGAGAGCAGTGGCTCTGGACGTTATGAGATGTTTTCTATTTTAGCAGATGTCCTGTTCCTATGCCGGTCTTGTGCTCTGCAGCTGGGTTAGCCTATTGGATACATGAAGCCCAAGACCCCCCCTCACTATTTCCCCAGGCTTTTCCTGCAGAAGGCAGCTGCTTCTTAAAGCTCATTTCTCTGTGAGGTTGGTTTTCCCCACTGTCTCGATCAGAAGTTAATGGTGGGGATGCTGCCCACAGGGAGTGTCTTTCATCCTTTTGTTTTATTGTGAGGCTGGTGTCTGTCGTCAGAAGTTTCCCTGTGTCCTGCAGCTGCTCAGTCCCAAATAAATACACAGAGGCGTATATTAATTACAAACTGTCTGGTCTGTGGCTCAGGCTTATTGCCAGCTCTTACATCTTAAATTAACCCATTTCTATTAATCTATATCTTGCCATGTAGACATGGCATTACCAGTCTGCTGGCATCTTGTTTCTTGGGTGGCCCTGATGGTACCTGTCTGACTCTGCCTTTCTTCTCCCTGTATCTCTTAGATTTCCCACCTGGCTATATCTTGTGTTGCTGAAACAGCTTCTTTATTAACCAATAGTAGCAACACATATTCACAGTATAGAGAAAGACCATCCCACAGCACTTCCCCTTTTCTGTTTAATCAAAAAGGAAGGTTTTAACTTTAACATAGTAAAATTACATATAACAAAACAGTTATCAAGAAAGAATTATAGTTACAATATCTAGTCTATTTGTATTTGGCAAAATTAAAGAAAATATTCTATCATCTATGTTTGTGAGTCTAAAGTTTCATATTTAGTTTATATTATATCATAACTAAGGAAAACTATAATTTTAACTATCTAGTTTTCAACTCCATCAAAGACCTCAGAAGGAAAATAATATTACCTGAGTAAACAAGAAGCATATTGTAAGCAACTTCCAAAATTCTAGAAATGACAAAGACTCTGGATGCCTGGACAATCACCCAAAGTTCCTCTGTAATGTTGGGGCATCCATCTTCAGCCACAGGCCTAGAGTGTCTGGCAGATTTCTCAGTGAAGCAGGAAATTTGAAGGACTGTCCCATCTATTTTGGCAAAGCTCATTAGTTGCTTTCCTATGTGTCCTGCAGAATGTCTGGCAGTTTCTTCTGTGAAGCAGGAACCTGAAGGACCATGTCGCCTTGCTTTGTCAAGTTCAGCAGTCACTTTCCTGTGGGTCCTGCATGTCCAGTTTATACAGCATACTGTCAAGCAGTCCAGGCAAGAGAAGTTTCTGCCCAAATGCCTAGCCTTGCCACATTGAAAGCAAACTCCATAAGGAGTTTCTCTGATGCCCATCATCATCTTGAAGTCATCGGTGCTGCCAGGAGCAGACGTGTCTCACTGCAGAAAAAAGTCTAAGTTCTTAAAACATTTTAAATGCCATATTCTGTAAGTTTTTGAAGTATTTGAAGATAACCTATTCATCTGAAATAGATCTCTGAATATCTAGAAAACCTAACTAAAATGACTATAAGTTTGACTATTATAGAGGACTATTAATTTGTATTTCTTAACTATACATTATATTTTTAAATGACATGCATAAGCATAATATCTTAAACAAGAGTAGAAATATACATACACTATAACAAAACTGATGTTAAATCTGTATTAATAAACCAAAATACATACAAATGTAAAATATTTTGAGATTAACAGTTGTTTTTTGGATTAAAGTAGATTCAATAATCTACCTTTTCCCCCATCATTTCTATACCTCATCCCCCTTTTGTCTTTAGAAAGAGATTGACTATGATCATAACCATTTATAACCAAGCCCCTTTAAATGAAAACAAACATTCACAAACAATATTTTAGGAATTTGGGCATAGTTTTCTATACTACTTCCTGCTGATTGGGGCACTGGTAAACTTATGGGGATCCTGAGAAAATTTTGAATTGGTTAAGTCCCGACTGGGGTATTTTGTGTGGTTGGTCCATCGTAGCCACTAGCCTTGAAGCTGTTGTGGATGTTGCATCACCTGGGACTTCATTACCATTAGAGAGACCTTTCAGGGTGTCTTGCTAGATCAAACCATATTAACCTGGAAGCAATCTACAGGTTCTCATCTTCTGTGGAAACAAAAGCAGAATCTCTTTTCCAAAGAATGCATCCTTAGACCCAAATTTGGAAGTCAAGATATCTGTAAAATACATATGTTGGTTTAACTTAGTAGCCCCCACAATCAAATGTCTCTCTGCAGTTAGCTCATTAACAGTCAAAAATTCAAAGAAAACATAATAATATTTATAATCCAGACTCTGTGTATTTTCCATCTTTACATGGCTTCTTTTATATTATTTTATTATCTCTTTAAAGACTTTATTTTTTAAAACTATTTTTTCTATAACTGCCTGTATTCTTTTTTCACTCTCTCCCAAGCCTATGTATATTTTTTTAAACACATTGAAACCCATTTAGAGTTTTTCTTTCTGAATCTGTCTTTATTGCGTATCTGTAATCTTTTTCTGATCACTGCTTTAAACTGCTAAGCAGGCGTGGCTAGAACCAAAGTGGCAGCTTTGGCTGCTGGCTCTGCCCAGTTCTGCTTCCCAACATGACAGAGGTACCCAGAAGAGTCATACTTAACCCCCACTCTCGACTCTGGGGTCCATGCTGCCACTAGGTAGTATGGAGCTGGCCCACAAAACATTTTTGTCTGTGTGAGTAAAAACTAAGTCTGCCATGCAGCATGTTGCATGGCTTGGAGATGCCTCTGTTTACCATGGTAAATTCACCATGCTGTGCTCAAGTCTGAATGCCATGAATGCCATGGCATCTCTGTACCATGGCCAGCATGACAGACACAACTAGGAAGCTGTGTTTGGCTCAGTTTCTGTGTTCTAGAACCCCCTTTTTAAGCTTTCTCAGGTCTTATGTGGAATTTCTTGCCAAATGTCTGGGTGCCAATTGTAGACTGAAGTTTCTTGGTCCTGCCCCATTCTGCCTGGACAGCAGCCATTTTTATAAAATAATTACTTAGAGGATTATATTAATTATAAATGTTTGGCCGATGGCTCAGGCTTATTGCTAGCTAGTTCTTACATCTTAAATTAACCAATTTTGTGTTTAGAAACCCCTTTAAAGCTCTTTTAGGCCTTATGGCAATTCAAGAGCCCCAAATTGGTATGCTAAATGTAGCCAGAACTTTCTCTGGTCCTGCCTGGCCCCGCAGTCAGGACAAATCTCGCCCACCCATGTCCTGCAGCTGCTTGGTCCCAAGTAAACACACAGAGGCTTATATTATTTACAAACTGTTTGGCCTATGGTTTCAGCTTCTGGCTAGCTAGCTCTTTCATCTTAAATTAACCCATCCCTATTAATCTATTTGTTGCCACATGGCTGTGGTGTTACTGGTCTGCTGGCATCTTGTTGCTCCTTTGGCAGAAGGCTGGAGTCTCCTCATCCTCTGTCTTTCTTCTTCCTGTCTCTCCCTTGGATTTTAAGCCTGGATATAATCTGACTTGTCCTAGGCCAGAGCAGATTCTTTATTAACCAACCATAGCAACACATATTGACAACACACAGAAAGACATCCCCCAGCATCTGTCAATCACCACTCAGTTCAAGATGGGAGGACAGGGGAGCCAAGAGACATGGCTATTCTGGATGTAGACTAGATAAATCCCAAATTGTTTTGGCCTGGTTGTTTCTTGTCTGTTGACCTGGGGTTTGGGGCACCATATCATTCCATCTATCTATAGAAGGTCTCCGTACATGGGCTTGCTTGGGACTTTCTCTGACAAGCTGTTCTAACCTGCCTCATACCTCCTGTGTCTTTGTGTTTGGTTAATATTTGGGGATGTTTGGTGTAATTCTGTTGCTTCTGTATTTTGAAGCTCATCTCTTCTTCATTTTGTAAAAACGTGCAATGGGAAGGGAATGGGCTGTTCTACATTTGACTCTCGGTCTAGTGTCTTCATCTGGGGAGACACACCAAGTATGGGACTGTATTGGAGTGGGAGCAGTTACAATGTGTGGATGAAGAGGTTGCTAAAAGAAAATGGAAGAACGGGCCATTTTCATAGACGTGTGTTAGTGACTTAGCTGATTGTTGTGATATAACAAATATCCTGACAGCAACTGAGGAGAGAGAGTTTGTTTCGGTTCACAGTTTGAGTAAACAACCATCCTGGTGGTGGAGTCATGGAGGCAGGAGCTGGAAGTGGCTGGTCACGCTGCACCCACAGTCATAAAGCAGACAGATGAATATAGCACTCAGCTCACATTCTCCTTTTTATTCAGTTGAGAATCCCATCACATGGGGTGATACTGCCCACATACAGAATATATATGCCCTCCTTGATGAATGTAATCTAGATCATCCTTCCAAGGCATGCCCAGCCCTTGCCTCTTAGGCAAGTCTAGACCTTGTCATGTGGACAATATTAACCATTGCGTGTATTCATACTAAACTGATGATTAGTGATTCTGTCATCTTCTATTAGCTAGAATAATTTTTTTGTTCTGTATATTGCAACTTGTGAGAGACATAAATAAACTTGGCTTTAACTATGATGGTGGCTGCTCTAGAAAACATGCCACAGGGTAATACTAGAAGAACTTGGGACAGCCTCCACAGAGAATCATGTGTAAAAGTGAGATGAGTGTATGCATCAGGACATCCCCATCTTGTGTGAATGGTTTGCTAATTTGCTTTACATTTCAAGGGACTTGGCATTAAGTACTCTGCTTGTTTTTCGTTCCCTTCACCCCTTTAAAATTCAGGCAACATTTACCTGATAATATCCCTAAGCTGTTCCCCTTGTCCCCCTGGTCACCATGGGCTGATAATCCAACCCCTATGGACATTTTACGATACTTCCCTTTTACTGAGAGTTTTGAGAGTTCCAGTCATCAAGATGGTGGAAACCTACCCCTTTGAAGGTGTCTTTTCTTGTGCACCACATTGGCAATGTTGACGCTCTGCAGGGTTTGTGCCAGGAGAGCAAGCTGCAACGTGGAAGAAGGGGATCTCTTCCACACATAATGAAATGATCTTTGCCCACCATGCCTCTCCCTTGACAACAATGATTGAATGAAGGAACACGCGAGCAAACTTATTATAATTCTGTAGAGAAGGTTCTAGTATATCCCCTTTTGCATTTCTGCCCCATCCAACTATATATTACTTCATTCATGAAATATCTGTTGTGTTTTTTTGTTTTTTTTTTTCTTTTTCTTTTTTTGGTTTTTCGAGACAGGGTTTCTCTGTGTAGCTTTGCGCCTTTCCTGGAACTCACTTGGTAGCCCAGGCTGGCCTCGAACTCACAGAGATCCACCTGGCTCTGCCTCCCGAGTGCTGGGATTAAAGGCGTGCGACACCACCGCCCGGCCTCTGTTGTGTTTTTTTATGAGCTGGGTATTATTTTAGGCAGTGGGGAAAAAAGCAATGGACAAAGCTTAATATATTAACTGATAAATGTAGGCATAAGCGCAAAGAAAATGAACAGATTACCCACTCAAGAGTCCCAGCATCTGATTGGCCATGAGAAAGCACATGACCCGCCTCCTTTTCCCTAGTGGGACGGTTTTCAGTTTCTGTGGTAATAGGTTTCGTTCTCATGATGGGCAGAATGTGTGAAGACATGGAAAGGGACTAAGATGCTGGAAAATTTAAAGTATACTAATTTAGGACAAGCTATGGAGATTGAAGCAATCTTCCTTTAACTAGTTAGAGAACCAGTCTTGCACCCTGGTTCCAAGAATTATTTTTCTAACAAGCTCTATTTGGCTAAGGTTGTCAGAGCTCTTTGTAGCTTTGTCTTTAACATTTGAACCGAGGTTTAGAGAATACCCCTTGTCCCCATTGGAATGTGCTCTGTTATCAAAGCTCCCTTTTATTACAGCATGCTTGGCCTAGGAGGTAGCTGAAAAATTTGTAAACGTGTATATCTTGGAGGAGACTTGCTTGAACTATGTGTGGGATGCCGGAGGCATTTTGGAGAGACATTTAGAAGATAAAGGCGTGGCCTCAGGACTTGGGTAAACAAGTCATATTATAGCTGACAGCCCAAGGTTGGTGATGCTAACACATGGGCATGGCAGTGGCTGTTTGGAGACAGTCCTTGTCCTCGCTCGCTCTGAAAGGTGGACCAAAGAAATCCTCTTGCATGGCATTGCTACTTTGACGGAGTGAGTGAGATATGTTAGGGTTGCTCACAGGGGCCTGAGTGAGGGTTTGCGTATAGGAGCATCAGTGCATAACCAGTAGGTTTCTACTGGATAAAATATCTCTCCCTCCTCCAGCAACCGTTAACTGCCTCTAAATCCTGGGAGAAGCAGGGCTGGCGAGTTCTCCCAGGTCATGATGAGATGTGCAGGTCTTCTGCAGTTAATCACGGCTGCTGTGAGCCCAAGACTGCAGTGACCACCAGGTTGTGCCTGGAAGCCAGTGTTCTATAACAGTCCACTCTCCTCTGGCTCTTACCTTTGATTTCTCCTTCTTTTTCTGTGATGTTCTCTGGGCCTTTGAGGGGATGATATAGTTGTCCCATTTGTGGCCGAGCCTTCAACTATCACATGATCTCCAGTTATGAGCCTCTGCCCACATCAGAAAGACTCCCCCTGACTAAGGCTGGTAGGGGCCTGATCTACAGTCAAACACAGTTATCTAGAAGGCAACTTATTTGGTACATTGTGTTAATTTAGCAAAACAACGGTAGCTTCTTCACTAGGGTCCATGACCTCCCTAGCCATGAGCCTTTATTGGTGTTATAGAACCAGATGTGAATTCTCCTCCATGGAGCCAGCCTCAAATCCAACCAAAAAGCAGCTGGTTGTCCCTTAACAGCCTGGCCATGACTGCATCAATGGGATCATCTTGTCTGGCCTTTCAGTGTGGTTACACAGCTGAAAAGTCTACCAGTGATCACCCCTAGCATTTTCTGACACTATGAAGGCTGAACAGGGCAAGAAGCTTCCAGACTGTTTATGGCTTGATTTTGGTATGTTATGTGGGTGGTGCACATGGTGGCTTCAGTACAGAATCCTGCCATCTAGTTCTGATGGGTAACCAAGAGCAGTGGCAGTTGCCTATATTGTTTTTGGGGCCCCAGAAGCCCCCTTAACAATGTGTAAGGGAGGTAGTCCATCCCTAGCACTAGGATTTTCATCTAATATCCTGCAGTTTTGGGGAGCAGCTTTCTCCACCCACACAGGGAAACTGTTCAAACTATTTTTATTTTAATCTTTGAAATAAGGTTTATGTCTGCAGTGTGTACCTGAGTACACAGATATGGGAGCCATCAAGCAGCCTGTAGATTCTCGAATTTAAGGTGTTAAAGGTTAAACCACCTGCTTACATTTTGGGAACCCAGAATGTAGGAAATGAGACAGACAGCTTACACTTCTGCCGATGGTTAGTGTCTTTATTCTGGACGGAGAGGACACTGGCTGAGGTTGCATATGTGCTCATCAGTGTCCCCACCAGAGTCCACTGGGGTCTCTAGTTAGAGCCCCAAAACCCTATCCTTGCTGCACCCCGGCCTTGGAGGTGTCCCACGCCTGCTGATGTGACGTGAGCTGATGCCGTCAGCGTCAGCTGTTTGCACAGGCAGAGTGCATCCTGGAGTGGCCCAGCAGGACAGGCTTGCTGCTTTCAGTCTGTAGAGCCTGTGAGCTCATTAAAAATGCCACCCTCAGGAGGAAAGTCCCCGAGCCTCTCATAAGTGACATTGACATAGTGACACCAAGATAGAAGGGTTCCGAAGGCTGATGCCGCAGCACACATGTCCCCAGCTTACCTTTGTAGACGTGTTTGGATACGCTAGTGTGGATTTAGTAGAACCTACTTTTGGACATATTTAAGGGGGCTCCTGGGGTTTGGACCCAGGGTTTTGTGCATGCTAAGCATGTGCTTTACCACTGAGAGACAACCCTTGCTCAGAACACACCTAATATTTAGTCAGTGATGTTCATAAGATTTCTTCTTCCTTGTGGCTCCCAAGTTCCAAGACAGTGACATAACATAGAGACATGCAGAGGTTTGAAGGAGCTCTCTAGATTCATGATGAAATTTGTTACTAGTGGTGGGACCAGAGATGGGGCCTTTCAGAAGTGTTTAAGGTCACCACTCTGCCCTTCCGATAGATGAAGGTAATTGAGGGAATAGGACCATACAGTGAGAACAGGTTATAACAGAATATTAGAGAATAGATCATTATAGACTATTAGAGAATAGATTATTATAGTTTATAAGAAAATAGATCATTATAGGTTATTAGAGAATAAATCATTATAGGTTATTAGAAATAGATCATTATAGGTTACTAGGGAATATGTCATTATTGATTATTAGAGAATAGATCATTGACAGATTAGAGAATAGATTATTGATAGATTATTAGAGAATAGATCATTGATAGATTATTAGAGAATAGATCATTGATAGATTATTAGAGAATAGATCATTGATAGGTTATTAGAGAACAGATCATTGATAGATTATCAGAGAATAGATCATTGATTATTGGAAATAGATCATTATAGATTATTGGAGAATGGATCATTATAGATTACTAGAGAATGGATCATTATAGATTATTGGAGAATAGATTACAGAAGGCATCTATTCATCTTGTTGTTCCCTCCACCTTGCTCTCTTGCAAGCCACTCTGTCACCACGTGACACTGTGTGATATCTTCTGCCGTGTTATGATGGAATGCAACCATGCTCATTGGTCAATGTTCCAAGCTTCCATCTTCTGCCCGTGTGACGCACAGAGAAACAATAAGAGACTGATTTCTGATCTGCTGTGGACAGGGACTATTTTATTTCTGCACACTGTGTGTGTGTGTGTGTGTGTACATGTGCTTGTGTGTGCATGTGCTTGTGTGTGCATGTGCTTGTGTGTGCATGTGCTTGTGTGTGCATGTGCTTGTGTGTGTACATGCATGTGTGCATGCTTATGTATGATTGTGAACATAGTAAAGTGTGTCATTGCATGTGGTGTTGACAGAATAAAGAGGATTTTAAACATGTGTACCATTACCTGGCATCTGCCTTGTGTGGAATATTAGTTGAAGATGTGTTACATGTGTTTGTGCTGTGGAATATTTATTTAATGATGCAAAGACGTGTTGCATTCTTTTCTGTTGCATTTGTTTAACTCTGTGAAGCTGTGTTGCTTTCCCTGCGTAAAACACCTGATTGGTCTGATAAAGAGCTGTATGGCCAATAGTGAGGCAGGAGAGAGAAATAGGCGGGGCTGGCAGGCAGAGAGGATAAATGGGAGGAGAAATCTGGGAAGAGAGGATTGAGGATGGAGAAAAGAAGGGGCCAGCCACCTAGCCACATGGCCAGACATTGAATAAGAAGGAAAGAAAAGATAAACAGAAATAGAGAAGGGTAAAAACCTAGAGGCAAAAGCTAGACAGGATAATTTAAGTAAAGAAAAGCTGGCTAGAAACAAGCCAAGCTAAGGCCAGGCATTTAAAGAATAAGCCTCCATGTATTTATTTGGGAGCTGGGTTGAAGGCCCCCCAAAGAGCAAAGAGTAAAAGAGTAGAGAAAATCAACAACATACCTCTCAGGAACGTCATGCTTGTTCTTTTTTTTTTTTTTTTTTTTTTTTTTTTTTTTTTTTTTTTTTTTTTGGTTTTTCGAGACAGGGTTTCTCTGTGTAGCTTTGTACCTTTCCTGGAACTCACTTGGTAGCCCAGGCTGGCCTCGAACTCACAGAGATCCGCCTGGCTCTGCCTCCCGAGTGCTGGGATTAAAGGCGTGCGCCACCACCGCCCGGCTTCATGCTTGTTCTTTTATTATTGTGATTTCAGAATGACTCATAGTCTGTCTACACTCAATCACACTTGGTTAGCAGAAATAACAACAAACCACAGTGTAGAGAGCTTACTTAGCTTTTCTTTTGCAATATAATTCAACTTTTAGATTCTTTGGGTGGGAGCTAGATTCAGAGAACGAGCCTTACCTTCTGGAGTCCCTCTCAATGTGGTCCCTCATCCTTGCTGTGCTCCTGACATGTGGGCAGAGAGATCTTTGGATCTGGAGGCCTCCTCACTTCTTTATTCATATCCAGGTCAGCAGGATTGCCTGGACACACCTGGCATTTAATCTCTAGGTGGGAATGGAAGGCTCTGAGTCTAGCTTCTGCTCTGGAGATCCTCAGCTTCCTCCACACTTCTGACTCCACAGTGCAAGCACGAAGCCTATTTTGCCCCCTCAGCAGGGATGTGAAGTCATCTAATCCTTTGGTAAAGATACTAACCTAAAGATGAGAGCTTTCATGTGAAACCAGCAAAAGAAAATATGAAATGTTCTCTTAAGAGAAAGCCAAGGCTGTGTGTTTGTAAAAAGATTTTATTTTGTGTCCAGAGTTTTGTCTTCATATATATCTGTGCCACGTGTGTGCCTGGTACACTTTCCCTGGCCCTCATCTCCTTTCAGGCCTGTCTTTCTTGTTTTTTATTTTATGTATGTGAGTGTTTTGCCTGTGTGTTTGTATGTTCACTACGTGCCTCTCAAGCCTGTCTTAAAGCGTTACCTCTTTGCTTTGCTGCCTCGTGCTCAGTCTTAGACACCCTCTCCTACTGGGGTCTTTGCAGCCAGGCTTGCTTGTACCTGGCTCCTTCCGTCCTGAGAGGAAGGGGCTGAGGAACTATGGCTCAGTGCAATCGTAACTTGTGGCAGTTAGGAAGAAAATGTCCCCAAAAGGGAGTGGCACTATTAGGAGGTGTGGCCTTGTTGGAGGAAGTGTGTCATTGTGGAGGAGGGCTGTGAGGTCTCCTATCGCTCAAGCCATGTCCATTGAGACAGTCTACTTACTGTTGCCTGCATATCGACATCTAGCTCCTTCTCCAGCACCATGTCTACCTGCATGCCACCATGCTCCCCAGCATGATGATATTGGACTAAACCTCTAAAACTGTAAGCCATCCCAATTAAATGCCTTTGTTTTATAAGAGTTGCTGTGGTCATGGCGTCTCTTCACAGCAATAGAAACCCTAAGACATTACTCTTCTGACCTTTCAGGACTGATCTGCCCCATGGTGTCTGCTCACTGGCCCTTACTACATCCTGGGAGTCTTCTCAGTTGAAAACCTATGGACACCCCATCACTCCACCCCCACGTGGAAATGGTCCTTTCTACTTACCTTGGCCAGCTGTCCCTGGGGACTGGAGTTTTGGTCCTGAGCCACAGTCCACTGGCAGGATCCCAGTGATCTCCAGCTCTCTGATGCTGTTCGGCTGCCCTTGGCTTGTTTCCTAGAATCGACCATGTTCTCATTCACGCTCTACTAGGTGAAGACTTCATGGTCCACTGTGTTAACATTTGTCCTCCTCTGCCAGCTCTTCTTGTTGTCTACCCTACTGAACGTCAGGCCCAGCTTACAGAATTGAATTCCAAGGCTGGCTCTGGCTTGTCTCTATGCCAAGTCTGAGGCTGGCACCCTCCACATCTCTCCAGTCCTATTGCAGTTAGCTGGACATTGTCCAGCACAGTGAGAGCTTTCTTGAGCTTGTGTTTTCCGTTCTTCCATCATTTCCCTCTCGTTCCACTGCCCCCCACAGCGAGGCATGGATGCTTTTATTTGATTCCTTTTTTCCCTTTAAAATAACAGCATCTGTGGGTCCATCCTGGAGCCCAACCAGATTCTCCACCCTCTTCACTCTTTCTTTATAGAAAAATAAAGAAAACTGATCATCAGAATCATCACCACCCTGGAGGAAGATGTTCAGTCTGCCGAGTTGTGGACGACCCGGTCTTCTTGAGGTAAGTTGGCAGAAACACACACACACACACACACAGAGAGAGAGAGAGAGAGAGAGAGAGAGAGAGAGACAGAGAGACAGAGACAGAGAGAGACAGAGAGACAGAGAACCAGATGGAACAGAGAGATGAGTCCCAGTTGCTGGAGTTGTCTCTATTTTGGTCCATTACCATGGATCCTGTGTTCTAGTTACGATGGAAGGCTGTCATATGATGGTGGCCATGATATATTGGCAAAGACAAATGTGCCAAACTGTGCTGGCCAGTTTTATGTCACCTTGACACAAGATAGAGTCATTTGAGAAGAGGGACTCAATTGAGAAAATGCTTCCATGAGACTGGCCAGCGGGCAAGCCTGCATAGTACATTTTCTTTTTCTTTTTTTATTTATTTTCTTTGTTTTTATTTTATTGAAAATAGACTCTTTTCTCATATAATATACCTTGATCATAGTTTCCCCTCCCTCTACTCCTCCTGTGTCCTCCCCCTTCCCCTCTGGATCCACTCACTTTCTCATTAGAAAAGAATATGCTTCTAAGAGATAACAACCAAACGCTACAAATAAAATATACTAAGATGAAGTAAAAACCATCATAGTGAAGTTGGACACGGCAACCCAATAGGAGGAAAAGAGTCCCAAGAGCAGTCACAAGAGTCAGAGACCCACCCACTCATTCTTACAGTCAGGAGTCCCGTGAAAGCTGAAAGCTATAACATACATGCAGAGGATGTGGTCTAGACCCATGTAGGTCCTGTGCTTGGGGCTTCAGTATCTCTGAGTTTGTATGCACTGTGCTTAGTTGATTCAGAAGACTTTGTTCTTCTGGTGTCCTCCACCCGCTCTGAGTCTTCTTCTGAAGAATTCCCTGAGTCTGAGGGGAGGGACTTGATGGAGACCTCCAATTTAGCTTTTCTCTCCACATAATGTCTGGCTGTGGGTTTCTGCATCCGTTCCCATCTGCTGCCAGAGGAAGCTTCTCATTCTCTCCTCTTTCTGACCAGTAGTGTTTGGTTTTACCCAGGTCTTTGGGTTATCTAGTCTATGGTTCTTGTTACCCAAGCAGTTTCAGGTATGTATTCCTTCTCGTGGAATGGGCCTTATGTCAAATCAGACATTGGTTGGCCACTCCGCAAGTTCTGGGCCACCATTGCCCTAGCGTATTTTGCAGGCAGGTCAGATTGTAGGTCAGAGGTTTTGTGACTGGGTTGGTGTCCATGTTTCTCTTCTAGTAGCCTGCAGAGTACCTTCTGTATATTACATTTCTTAATTGGTGATTGATGTAGGAGGGGGCCCAGCTAACTGGATAGTGCCACCTCTGGGCTGATGGTCCTGGATTCTAAAAGAAAGCAGGCTAAACAAGGCATGGGGAGCAAGCCAGTAAGCAGCACTTCTATGTGGCTTCTGCATCAGCTCCTGCCTCTAGGTTCCTGCCCTGTTTGAGTTGCTTGAATGATGAACCATTATCTTAGGTAGGGTTTTTATTATTATGAAGAGACACCATGACCATGGCAACTCTTACAAAGAAAAACTTTTTTTTTTCTTTTTACTTTTTGAGACAGGGTTTCACTGTGCAGCCTCGCTGTCCTGGAACTCTCTCTGTAGACCAGGGTGGCCTTGAACTCAGAGATTCACCTGCCTCTGCTTCCTGAGTGCTGGGATTAAAGGTGTGCAACACCGCCTGGCTGAGGAAGACATTTAACTGGGGCTGGCTTATAGTTCAGAGGTTTAGTCCATTGTTGTTATGGAGGGAAACATGGCAGTGTGCAGGCAGACATGGTGCTGGAGAGGTAGCCGAGAGTTCTATATCTGGATCCGTAGGCAGCAGGAACAGACAGTGAGCCACTAGGCCTGGCTTGAGCTTCTGAGACCTCACATCCCACTCCTAGTGACATGCTTCCTCCGACAATACCACACCCACTCCAACACGGCCACACCTCCTAATTGTGCCATTTTCATTCAAAACACCACAACCATGCTGTGGAACGGTAAGCTGAAATAAACCCTTTCCTCCTCAAGTTGCTTTTGGCCATCAATAAAGTTGTTTTCTCACATCAATAGAATCACTAACTAAGACATAGACCTAGTGAGGGTGTGTGTGGTGATGCTGTGTACCCTAATAATGCTTGCCTGAGGATTAGAGGACAGAGCTAGCCACTAGATTAGACATAGAGGCCAGACAGTGGTGGCACACACCTTAATCCTATCACTTGGGAGACAGAGAGATCCATCTGAATCTCTGTGAGCTCAAGGCCACACTGGAAACACAGCCAGGCAGTGGTGGCACACACCTTTAATCCCAGTACTGGGAAGCAAACACTCCTTTAATCCCAGGAAATGACAGCAGGGCAGAGGCATGAGGAAACAGGAACTAAAGCAGTTCAGCTGAGACCCTTTCTGAGTAAGGTCTCAGAGGCTTTCAGTCTGAGGAGATGGCGAGGTGAGGTTGGCTATGGCTTGCTTTGCTTCTCTGATCCTCAGGCAAGCTTTATTAGGGTAGACAATATATCACCACAGGTGTGGCTAAAACCCAAATGACAGAGAAATCATGAAGAAAACATTTAATTAAAAAAAAAATGAAATGATCAGGCTCCAACTCATCAAAACCAACAAAAATACTGAGTGCTTTGGAATTTATTGATCAGGTTTTGACAGTGAAAGCAGCTCTGAAACTCTACTCCACCTCCCAGTTTCTCACAGCTTCATTCCAAGAACAACAGATGTACAGAGAACCACACATATTTGATGTGTACAACTTGATGAGTTGGGAATACACAGATTTCACCGTACTAGACACATCTGCCATGTCCTGCAGCTCCCTTGTATCTCTTTGATTGCTTGCTTTTGTGGTAACAAAGTCTAGCAGGTAATCTATCCTCTTAACCTGTGTTGAAATTTGTAACAGTGTGTTGCTAATTAGAGGCATATCATGATATAGATCTTTATAGCTGATTTACTTAGCATAACTTTATACATCAGACAAAGGCTTCCCAGCTCCCTCCCAGCTCCCAGGTGCTGGAAGCCATTGATCTAGCCTCCTTCTTTGGGCACCTAATCCTGTTCATATCATAGTCATGGGATCACATAACATTTAGCTTTCTATGACTGGATTATTTAACATAGTAAAATGCCTTCAAGTTCATCCAAGTTGTTGTCTTTATTCAAATATATGTAAAATAATACTTATTGTATGTACATACTCTATCTTGTTTATCAAATATATGCAAAATAATACTTATTGTATGTACATACTGTATCTTGTTTATCTGTCAGTGGACACTTGGGTTGTTCTAATATTTTGATTCTTATGCAATAATGAACTGGTCATGCAGATATCCCTTTCAGAAACCCCAGTTTCAATTGTTTCTGATATATAACCAATGGGATTGCTGTGTCATTTGAGAGACAGATTTACCATCATAGCTCTATTTCAATTGTGTGGAGGCCCTCCATTGCAGTTCTTCTCATCTGCCACATCATTATGCATTCTTGCCAACAGTGGACAAGGTCTCCTGTCCCCCACAGCTTTACGAATATTTGTTACCATTTGTCTTCTTACATCAGCTCCCTAACAAGTGTGGTGAAACATCTCATTATAGCTTTGATGTCCCTCTCCTAGGTGACTAAGGATGTTGAGCATTTTCTCATCTAGCTATTGACTATTTGCATGTAATTCTAAAGGAGAGTCTGTTCAGGCTCGTTGTCCAATTTTAGTTGAGTTGTTTATCTGTGGTTGAGTGAGAATAGATTATTATGGTGGTATTTTATTTGTACTAAAATGTGATTTTAATTGTATGTTAATAAATAAAGTTCCCTGGGGGTCAGAGCTATTAGAGCCATAGCAAGAGCGTGGCGGTGGTGGCACATGCCTTTAATCCCAGTGCTTGGTAGACAGAGCTAGGTAGATCTCTGTGTGTTCAGGGATACAGCCAGCATTGGAGACATATGTCTTTAAGACCTGGAGGGCGGTACATACAGACAGTGACGAGGCAGTCACATGTTTGGGTTTACAACCAATGAGAAAGCAGAACAGAAAGACTATATTAAAGACAGACACACAGGAAGTAGGTCTCTTTCAGAGAGCTAGGAGCACCACAGGAGGAAGGGTGAGGTTTTAGCTCTGAGCTCTGACCTCTTGGCTTTCTCTTTTACATTGGTTCTGTGTGTCTTTGGTTACATCTACAGATTATCTATTTTGAATATCTACCTGAGGACTAGTCATTTACATAAATTTTCATCTAAATCACTGTAACAGAGAAGCAAGTATAAATAAGAGTGATAAATAACATAGCCTGTATGTCAGTATCACATTTGATCACACTTCTGCATGGCATTGGGATTTCTTATTTTCCCCTTTTGCAGAGTGTTAGTTTTGGAAATGAAAAGACAACCCCTGTCCTTAGGAATTCTCATTCCCACACCAGTGCTTTCCTGCTGTGCTGATTTGCTTCTTATATTACTTAATTGTACAGTGTTAATGAAATGTCTTCCAATAAAATTATACTGTTGACACTATGACAAAAATAGAAGTATAAAAAAAGAAAAAAGTGAAAACATATCCAGCTAGTTCTAATATTAAAACAAGATCGATACGTGTAATTACTATGTATTCAACCTAGATGTATTTTCTATTATAGATGCTTCTCTTAGTTTTTCAATACATTATTGAAGGAAATTGTGCCTGTCTACAGTCATCTTCTCATGTTTCTTAATCCTTATCAACATGACTTTTTTCATGAGACAGTATCTCTGTGATAATTTGCAGGCAGAAGTTTCTGTCCCACAAGCTGCTCCCAAGTAACCACACAGAGGCTTAATATTAATTATAATGCTTGGCCAATAGCTCAGGCTTGTTACTAGCTAACACTTACATTTTCAATTAACCCATATTTTTATCTACACTTTGCCACATGGCTTGGTACCTTTTCTCATGTCCATTTTGCTTCTTTCTACATCTGCTTGCTACTCCTAGCTCAGTCCTTCTTCCTCCCAGCATTCTCCTAGTCTGGTGGCCTGCTCAATCTCTTCCTGTCCAGCTGTAGGCCATTCAGCTCTTCATTAACCAATGAGAGTAACACATATCTACAGTGTACAAAGATTGTTCCACAGAGACAGTTTATATTTATGTAATTGTCAGCTTGACAGGATCTAGAATTATCTATGAGACAAACTTCTAACCATGCCCTTGAGATTATCTAGATTAGGTTAATTGAATTGGGAAGACCCAATTTAATTGTGGGTGGCATCATTCCATGGGCTGGGGTCCTGGGCTGAATAAAAAGGACAAAGCAGGCTGAGTTTCAATATTTATCACTCCTTGCTTCCTGACTGCAGACACATGTGAATGTAACCATCTCCCTCAAGCTTCTGGCATCATGGCTTCCCTGTCACAATAACAGACTGATTATGCCATTGAACTATGTGCCAAATAAACCCATCTTCCCTTAAGTTGTCTTTGTCAAGGCATTATACAATAGCAACAGAAGAAGCAACAAACACAGAAAATTAGCATCAGGAGTGGGGTTGATGATTCTGTTGATGATCATGTGGTTTTGGGGCTTTGGAACTGTTTTCCAGGTAAAATATGGAAGAGTTTAGAACTTTGGGTTAGAAAAGCCCTTGAATACTCTAAGTAGAGTGTAATGGGATGTTCTGGTGGGAATTTAGAAGACAAAAGACACAGAGAAATGTGGCCAGTATAGGCCTGGCTCAAGAATTTCAGAGGGGAGCAAGGATTCTATTGGGAATGGGGCTACAGGATATTCTTGCTACATTCTGTCAAAGAACTTGGCCACATTCTGTGTTTGTCCTGGTAACTTTGTGAGGCTGAGCTAAGTAGTAACAAAGAGTCATCTCATTGTCACCTAACCTCAATTTGCATATCATCACATTGTCATCTAGCCTCCATATGCTGCCCATAATTAGAGAGTAGTGGACTAATGGGAATGTCAAGTCAGCATGGTGATCAGGCTGCACTGTGGTGATTGCTCAGTACTTTTATTCAGATATACAGTGAGAAAGAACAAAAAGTAGAACATAAGAACTATGAAGTCTTGTGAATATGAACTAGTTTGATGTTTCATACAAGGTGAATGCATATGACAGAGCAGCTGTAATCATTGCAGAGATCAGTGCCATCAAGTAGGAACCCTGTAGTTTTCTCTAGGGCAACAGGAAAAGTAAGAAGACCAGTTGAAAGTCATAATCCTCCTGCCTCCGTCTTCTGAATGTTAGGATCACTGGCATATGTCACCAGACATGGCACAGCAACACAAAATTCGACATTATATAGTTGCTCAAATAAATTATTTCAGAATTTAAGTTTTCTCCCATTTAAATTTAGGATGAGCCGGGCAGTGGTGGCGCACGCCTTTAATCCACACTCGGAGCAGAGCAGCGATCTCTGTGAGTTCGAGCCAGCCTGGCTACAAGTGAGTTCAGGAAAAGCGCAAAGCTACACAGAAAACCTGTTCGAAAAAACAAAAAAAAAAAAAAAAAAAAAAAAAAAAAAAAAAAAAAAAAACTAAATTTAAGATGAAAAAAATCAAATTATCACAAGACTTTTCTTGTCGATTGTGCTATTTATTTATGAGTGTTGGGTGAAAAGCGAGGAGGATGTGGCATAATGCAGCCCTGAGTTATTTCTGGCAGTGTATTGGAGTGTTGACAGGTCTTGGCTATTCATCAAAATACAACATCTTTCTCTGCACACGTTTCAACTCAGCTGCCGTCACCACTCATACTTCTGCTAATTGGAGTTGTCAGAGATGATCATAATATATTGCCTATAATAATTACATTTGGTCTTCTTGGGAGCTCAGTGTACAGTCTCTTGAGAGCAGGGTGGGTCACCCTCGAGGTGGTAGAAATATATGCAAGGCACCTAGGCCTTTCAATGCTTAGCCAGACAGTTCTCTCAGCACATTAGCTCTGCTCTGTTATGTAACTGGGTCCCCACCTGAGATGCTCCAGTGAACTTGATCTGTGGCGTCCATGCTCTTGACAACACACTGGCAGCTTGAGATTGACTGCGATGGCAATATTTACACTAGGGAAATTGGCACGAATTACACATCACATCTCCCTTATGAGAACTGCTTATTCAATGGTTACTAGCATATCTACTCGGGGCCCTTAGTCCTGTTGAATAGAAAACTGACTAGGTGGAACCCATGGCTGCAACTTCTGGTGGTTCAGCTTGGAGTTATTGTTCCTACTCTACAATGTTGCATCATCAGTATGCACATGGAGTAGAAACAGCTTTGAAGTTGGCTCTTTCCTACACTAGTGATGTGTGGTCTGGTACCCGATTGTGATACTGGCCAGTGACCATGAACCACAGCTTCCTATTGGCCTCCTGTTCCCAAGGGTGAACAGTACACATTCTACAGTGTGTTCTATTACCATCTGGAGTGTCACGTTGATTGGATTTGGAATCAGCCAAGAAATAAGCCTCTAAGAAACTCTGTGAGGGCCTTTATAGGGAGGACCCTTCCCCAGAGTGGGTGGAAACATCTAGTTTGGTCCAGATTTGGAGAGGCCACAGGAGAGAACAGTGATGGTTGCCTGCCTGCTTTCACTCCTCGATGGTGAGTACATCGTTTTGCAGCTTCTGCTGCTACTTCCTTCATTGATACTGAACTTCAGCTTCTCTGGATTCCAACATGGGCCGAGGATCACCAACTCTGGAGGACTCCTCCAGGCTGTTAGCACCAGATTGGGACTGCCAAGTTTCAAGATCTGAGCAGCTCGCAGGTTCTTAGCCTCTGTAGTGTACAGAAAGCCACTGTTAGGCTTCCCAGCTCCTATCAGTTGTATTGCATTCTATTAATTATTTTTATTATTTATACATTTATAAATAAAATATTTATTATATCTATTATTTTATTAATTATTTTAATAATTAATTCTAATCATTATTATTATTTTTTAAAGATTTATTTATTTATTACAGTGTTTGCTGAGAAAAAAATCATTAAGATGTTGTGAGCACATGTGTTCTGGAGTTGAATCAGACTCTGCAGAGCAGCCAGTGCTTTTACTCTGACCATCTCCAGCTATTTATTATTTTTTTAAAAAAAATTCTTTCTAATTTATTATCATTGCATGTTTCATTTGTATACCTGTTTTATATCTAGTTATATCCTTGGGGCTGTGTATAAATGTCTTTGGGTAAAAAGGGGGAGTCACAAATGGGAAAAATTTAAGAAATCCAAGTCTATAAGTTCCCACTTTTTTTTTTTTTATTTTGGAACCCTGACTTCAGAATCATTCTCATTATCAATGGGCTTAGTCACCCATGTGATGGGGGCTGTTTTACTCTCTGGCACCGGAGAAACTGCCAAAATGGACTTCTGTAGCATCCCCTCGTCTCCAGCAGGAGTGGGTGTCTGGCCTCAGAGCTCCCAGAGGCCCCCTTCAGTCTTCTCTGGGGAGCCCCTTAGAGGCCACAGCGCTCGGTCTTTTGTGGCGATGTCCTCTCTTCCCCTGCTCCTGGCTTCCTGAAAGGTCACTGTAGCAGTGTTCTTCAGCTTCCTCAGCCCCTCACGCGTCTAGTGAAAACAACCCATCTCCAGCTACAGACTCCATGCACAGCCCGCTGGGCGACCACAGCTGTGTTCGGAGACACATGTCTCCACATCTGGGGAAGTGTGTTGGAGCATCTTCTTTGAGAGCACTCTTCACTGGACATTTTTGGAGATTCCCGATGAGTGACCCAGCCTCTGTAACCTTCCCAACAGGAATGAAGATATCTCTCCCTTTGGCTTTCAGAGGATTGAGACAATGAACTGCAGGAAATTAGAATTTTTTCAGGAGTCTGTGCTGGGAGGAGGAAGAGATTGGGACCCTGCTGACATCTGGAGAAGGGGACTTGCCTCCCAGACTGAGGTTTCACATTGTTCTGACGTGACCACTTCTGGGAGAGGCTGGAACTGAGGCAATGATGGGCCAGTGATGGGCAGGGATGGGGATGGGGTGGAGTGGTGGGTGAGGGGGTGAGGGGTGGGGGTGGGATGGAGTAGGGAGTGGGGGGGGGGGGGGGGGGGGGGGGGGGGGGGGGGGGGGGGGGGGGGGGGGGGGGGGGGGGGGGGGGGGGGGGGGGGGGGGGGGGGGGGGGGGGGGGGGGGGGATGAGTAGGGAGTGGGGGGTAGGGGGTGAGGGGGTGGGGGTGGGGATGAAATGGGGAGTAGGAGGTGGAGGGGTGGGGGGGCAGTGATGGGTGGGACCACACCTTGGTCAAGTCTCCTTAGTTACACACCCCTTGGCCTTTATTTAAACCTGAACCTCATGTCAGGACCCGGAAGATGGACTTGGAGGGGGGTGGTTACTGGGCCTCTTTATTTGTTCCTCTTCCTAATTTGTCCACATTGAACAAGTCTCTGCCGTCCGCCATTATCTGCCTGTGGAGGATTGGTGGACAAGTCAACTTTGTTGGAGCCCAGGCTCTGACCATAATGACTCTGGTTACAATTTCTGCCTCCTGGTGTGGGGTCTTGCCCCACCGGGGACTTAGGTCACCTCTGAAGAGGTGGCCTGGAACCAAGGAAAGGTAAGTGCGCTGCTCACCCGTTTCCCAGCCTTCCTCTTACCCGGAGACAATCAGACACAGTGGCGGAGTCAAGTCAAGCAAGAAGTGGTTTATTGTTGGCAGTGAGCCTCTTTTAATAGCAAAACCCTCGGGACCCTAGGAGGGGGTGGAAGGAGCCAACCAATCGTTTTAAAGGTCACCCTATATTCATTTCCTTGTTCATGTGTTGTTTATGTACTGACATCATATCCTGATCTTTGTATCTAATCTCTGCATAAACAACTTAGGCTAACTTCCTCTCAGCACCATCCTTGTAGCCCATGTATGCCTCACATCCTGGTACTTTCATTATAGCCCCAGACAACAGAATGCATGCTACTCCTTATGTTCTGTGCAGAGGATGGGAGGCACAACGGTTGGAAGGCCATGGTAGCTGGTCACATGACTGAGGTTGTGTATTGTAACTATATCTGACTGGTTGGACCACCTTGCCCGTGTTTAGCCAAGCCTGCCTGTATAATATACTATTAGCTGTGTATGTGGCAATGGAATATAATACTAGCTGTGTAGATGTCCAGGGAGAGCTCAGGTTGCATGAGCTTGAGGTATTGATCAGATCCAGCAGGGGCCCAGAAAGACACCCTGTTCCTCCTAGAGCTACAGAGCCACCGTTTCCTGGGAATAGCTCTGTTTACTCAGGTTTAGTCTCATCTTTCAGGTTCATTTAGAAGTTTGTCTTCTTCCCTTGGCATGTTGGCAGCTACTGTCTGGCTGAGGTGAGAAGGCTCCTGGGTAAGAAAGAGTCTGTTTCATGACCAGAAGCTGGTGTTTAGGGCCAGCCTGCAAATAACAACTAATGCCACAGCCACCTCCCCAGCTCTGTTACCCTCTGTCCTGCTCTTCCCTACCCTACCCCTCCCTTCCCTTTAGAATAGTGTGTTGCTAGGTACCGCTGACTGGCCTAGTACTCACTATGTAGCCCAGGCTGGCCTCCAGCTCATAGGAGTCATCCTTTGTGGAAGATGAAATCGATAATTCCATAAACTCAAACAAAAACAAACAAATAAACAAAATAAAAACTAAAATAAAATTGAGAGTTGGTTCCTGTTCTGTCTGCAAAGGAGGACTTCTTTGGACAGCACAGGCTGATGGATTAGGTCAAGTGATATTCCAAGTGTTATAGCTCTGGAGGGAAAGGTATCCTGGTCATTGGAAGCCAGGCAGTACTTAAAGCTCAGAAGGGAAAGGTATCCTGACTGTAGGAAGCCAGGCAATACCTACTCTGGTGGGGGATGGTTTCTCTCTAGGAATGTAGCAGTTCTGCTCCTCTCTTGGGAGAGTCATTATAGCTCTGCTCCGCTAAGGGAGTTCCCACGCCTTCACCCCCACAGCGATGTAGCAATTCCGCTTCTACTCTGGTGTAAATTGTTACAGCTCTGCTCCACTCTGCTAAGGGAGTTTCCCTGGCAGAAATGTAACAATTCTTCTTGTCTCCAGCAAGAGCCATGCACCATCCATGAACCACTGAGCAGCATGCTGCCACATGTGGACTAGTGTCAACCTGGACATAGGTGGAAAGCAGGATGCTCGGTGAAGTGGTACAGTAGGGTTTTCAGCCAGAGGCAGCTGCACTTTTCCAATTCAATGTATTCCGCAGTCTGGGGATTTTTTTGCGCAGGCATCAACTTGTTCCACTTGACAGGGCCTCTCTGTGCTCCGCCTGGGTCGCAGACCCTGCTTCACAAAGGCGTTCTCTGTGTAAGTTTGCAGGGAGTGGAAGGAGGGGGAGGGAAGTCCAGATAAACTTCTCTAGTTAAAAAATGCAGCACCAGGGAGTGAGGAAGGAGAGGCAGGAAGGGTTCCTGTGCCCAGGTCTGCCTTGCTCTAGCTGGGATGCCTTGCACACTGTCAAGGGTGGAAACACACTTGAATCCTAATACGATGAGGGCACAAGAGGGCCCTTGCATTTCTGCACTTGGCATGAATGGAGTCGATTGATTCCTCTAAGCTAAGGCTATCAATTTTAAAAAAAAAATCTGTGTTTCTGCATTCTTGTGTTTTTATTCCTTTTTTAGGGAGTCTAGGGGAGAAAGAAAAGCAATGAGCCATAAGGAGGAACTAGTCTTAAGAACTATATCTTGTGCCAGCCCGGGCTGGGAAGGACGTCTTGTGTGTTGTCATCTCTGTCCATGGCATCTACTATGACATCTGATTGTGTGACATCAAGCAGTGAAAGGGGAAGTGTTGGACACTGGTAATGGGCTGGAGAGACGGCTCTGTGGGTAAAGCACCCCCCCTGTAAGCATGAGGACCTGTATTTGACTCCCAGAAACCATGCGTATAAGCTGAGTATGTTGTTGTGCACTTGTGATCCCAGGTGGAGACCGCAGATCCTGAGGCTGGCTGGCCAGAGAGCCTAGTGTAATTGGCAAACCTCAAGTCCCAGAGAGAGACCCTCTTTCAAAAACCAAGATAGATCGCTCCCGAGGAGTGCTATGTGATGTTGACGTCTGGCCTTCAATCATGTTTACACACATCTCCTGCACACTTGCATGTACTCATGTTCACAGGCACTGCCATACACAAATAAAAAGTAGTAAAAGTAAAGACCAATACTGGTAAACATTGATCATGTCTAAGATCCTTAACTGAGACGAACCCCCTTTCAGTCCCAGCTATGATATTTATTCCACTCTTACAATGGACGAACTGGGGCACAGGCAGGTGAGTTACTTGGTTCAAGTGGCCCAGTCAGGAAGGGACAGAGGTAGGGACAAACCCGAGCAGCTATTTTGCTCTTAGCCCCAAAGACCACACACTGGGGTTCTTAGAAGCCTCGAATATCCTCCCACCAACTTTCTCCCGAGGCTGCCACTCTCTGATCTTCCAACCCCTGATTCAATGTGTTGAACTCAACCTCCTGGGTTCCCTGGTTGGACTTTTCTCTCTGCCAAAGAGATCTGTAAGGTCTGGGTTGTCATGGAGTCTTTCCGGCCACGGTTGTTGACCTTTAGGTATTGTAAGACTCGGGACCAGTAGTTGACCAGAGTTGACACCCCTCAGTCCTTGCTCTCTATAATAAAAGAAGGGATAGGGTAGTGTCTGCTGCCTCCTGGGAGACTCCTTCCCCTGAGCAGGGCTATTCCTCAGGAGAGCAGGTCACAGAGTCACTTGACTAACAACCCACCTTTGCCCTCTCCCACATTTATCCTCTGGCTAACGATGGCTAGTCAGAGGGGCAGTGAGAACCTTTTTCAAGAGGATGATTGGCTCTGTGTCAGCCTTCTCTAGGCCCCCAAACCTATCAATGAACAGTGTCTAAAGTCCTCCAGTGGAAGTGATACGCAGAGTGTAAGCACGCTTTGAGAGATGAGCAATGTCACCTAACTCCGGAGACGTTTTCTTTCTTGACTGGAGCTAATTTCCTCTCGTGCTTCATTTTCCTGATTACTGTGAATCTCCCCCATCAAAGAAACTTCTCTTTGCAGCAGCCAGAGACCGTAACAGAGAACCACAACCAATCAAAACGCAGAGCTGTGGTACCAGCCCCAGCTGACAGAGCCACAGACCAGCTCCAGCACCTAAGACTCAGGGATCACTGAGGAAGAGGGGGGAAGAAAGATCAGAAGAGCCAGGGGATCAGGGAGTTTGCTGTGAGATTGTGTCTCCTAGAGATCTCAGAGAAGCCACACGCATGGAGCCGCACCAACAGAGCTGCCTAAACATGACGTGAATAAGGAGGACACCAGCAGACAAACAAACAAACAAAAAAGTGGGGGAAGCCTGGGAGGCCTCAGCTCTAAAGAAAGAACTATGGCCAACTAAGGAACGGGGAACGTAGGAGAACGAGTCTTCCCCAGGGAAGAGCATGCCGACAGGTTATCCAATGGCCAAACAGTCAGCCCGAAAACACACAGACAAATGGCGTTATGTGGACGGAGCAGGGCATGTTTTTATATATAATGGCTTATAGTTACACAGGCACTGAGTGTCACAGGAGAGGCTGGTGGCCATGAATACACTGTCCCATTGCATCTTAGGACACATTGCAAGGACAGAAGTAATCATTCCACACAAGGGAGAAAGAGATCCTGAGAAAGGAAGGATCTTTCTATAAAGCTTGGAACAGTTTCTTCTTCTTTTTTTTTCTTTTTGAATTTTTATTTACAAATAAACTTGTATGTTGCATGAATCTTAAAAGTTCTTATTAATAAAACCAAACCCGAGCCAGTTATTGGGGTGAATGCTGGTAGATCAGAGAGACAGAACAAGCCACAGCTACCTCACCTTGCCAAATCCTCAACTGGTCCTGTTTCCTCAGACTGGAAGCCTCTGAGTCCTCATCCAGAATGAATCCCAGCTGAACTGTGTTGCTCCATAGCCTGAAAGCTTAACCAGCCAAAATGCTTCTAGTTTCTGGTCCTCACGCCTTATATACCTTTCTGCTTTCTACCACCACTCTCTGGGATTAAAGGCATGTGTCACCATGCTTGGCTTTTTCCAATGTGGCCTTGAACTCACAGAGATCCAGATGGATTTCTGCCTCTGGAATGTGAGGATTAAAGGCGTGTGCTATCACTGCCTAACTAGTGGCTTTTCTGTTCTCTGACCCCAGATAAGTTTATTAAGGTACACGATATTTTGGGGGAACACAATATCACCACACTTGTATGTATTTCTGGGGTATCAAATGATGTTTTGATATGTGTTTAATACACATTGCATCATGTTCAAATCAGGACACACATTTATATGTTCTCAAACATCAGCAATTTCCTTGAGGTGAAAGTATGACCACCCACGGTCACCCTACACTGTGGTCCATCACCATAACTGAACTTCACTATCTCGGTGTGCTCTGACTGACTTTTCTCTACTCCTCTCATCTACTTTGCCTAGACTCTGGCAGCCACTACTCACATTTCCTATGAAATCAGCTTTTCTGGATTCCACATATGATGAGGTCACTTGGCATTTGTCTTTTGTGTGCCTGGATTATTATTTTTTTCAGCATAAAGTCTTCTAGTTTCATCCATGTTGTCATAAATAATGCAAATCAATCATTTTTCATGGTTGAATAATATT
>NC_051073.1:5082415-5102415 GCF_004664715.2 Peromyscus leucopus
AGAGAGAGAGAGAGATAGCGCCTTTAGATATTTGTTTTGCTTGAAAAATAGGAACATTTGAGGTTTGGAATGTGATATTTAGTCGTGATGTCTTCCCAAAAGGCTCAGAGCGGCACATTCTTGTCTTTCTCCTAGTTCACACCCACCATTGATAATCAGGGCCACTTGGGTGATTCTAGAAGCTGGTCTAAACCAGTCACACATCTTCATATTTGTGAGGGTGGGTAGAATAGTTTCCCCACTGAAAACTATTAGAGGAATTTACTGGCTGTCAGTATGTAATTAGCCATGGAAGACATTGGCAAGGCAGGAGCCTCAGAGGGTGCCTCCCGTCCTAACCATCTCCTTCTGTAACTGGCAAGTCTCCCCTCCAGTCCGCTCTGCTCCGGTCTCCCGGTCTGTGCTCTGGCCTCAGGCTTCAAAAGTTGATTCTATTTTCTTTCCACCAGGAACTCAGCTGCTTGCTCTGCCTCCAGCTTTGTTTCCCTAACCTGGCTTCACTTAGTTCTGCATCCATTGCAGCGATTTGGCCGAGCGCAGGCTTTCTGCCCTGTGCATTGCTGCGTAGGAATGTGTATGATCCAGAAATTCGTTTTATTCATTTGGTGCTGGAGACAGTGAAGTTTGACCTATTTGGAAGTTAGCAGCATTAATTGAGAAAATAGGTCTATTCACCTATAGACATTTAAATTATGAATATTTAGAGGGAAAAGGCTTTTTGAAATTTGGAGATCCATTATGATGACTTATTCTAGTACTTGTTTTCAATAAAGCGCAACACCTATAGAAATTATAACTCTGCCTTTCATTTTGGAGAAATGATTGTCACAGTCACTAAGCTGAATGGCCAGGGTGCTGGTTCATGGTATTTACACTCTCCCATGTAAAAGAGTGCTTAAACCCAGTAGGTACTATCAAGTATATAATGGAGATTGGCAGTTCCTCAGGAAGAGAAATAGAGAATTACCACATGGCCCAGGCAATTCGTTCTTAGGTATTTGAAAGTAGCGATTCAAAGTAATCACTCAGATATATAAAGAAGGATGTGCATGCTCAGAGCAGCGTGCTTTCTGGGTGGGTAGCCATCAGTGAATGGCTGTGTATACACACACACACACACACACACACACACACACACAATAAAAGGTCATCCAATCACACAAGAGATGAAGGACCAATACAAGGCTCAGTGGGTCCAAACCAGCGCTGGGCATGACGGTGTTTGCCTGTAATCCTAGCACCTGGGAAGCTGAGTGTGGTGGGGTGTGAGTTCCCAGTTGAAATGGGCCACATGGTGATCTGGCATTTTTTCTTTCTTTAATTGAACACTGAAGAATTGATGAAGTTTGAAGGAAGCCTGTGTGAGGTATTAACAGTGGCGTTGTTCCTTGTCCTGCTTTGACAATGAAACCGTGGTTATGCAAGAGAATTCTTCCGGAGATGCAGTCTTCAGTGTTTAGTCTCTGACTTCTGTGTGTGATAAGCGGTAATGTTTGGGAAATGGAAGGTGCAAAGGAACTCTGAATTCTTTTTGTTTCATGGTTTAAAATTCTATTCAAATAAACTGCTAAAATATTTACATAGCTATTAATGTTCTCACTGGGCATATTTATGCTAACATCTGTAGTTTTATGGCATACTTTTATTACATATTTTGAGTTGTGTTTTTTTCAAATAAGCAGTAGGAACCTTTTTGATAGTTAAAGATTTAGACTTGGCACCATGAAGTTTGGGGTGTTGAGTTAGATCCTGAAAACATGCAGAAGAAAGAAGACACAGATGTCTTGTGTGAGGAACAGAAAGGATACTCTGAAGTCAGTGAGGGAGAGGAGGTTCTGATTCACTGTGTACACATCTGCTGTGTGATCCGAGCGATTAACTGGGGGCCCCTCCCCCCACCATTTTTGCCCCTAAAAAACAAACAAAAATACATAAAATCATTATTTTGCATTGGGTTTTTCAGGTAGCTTTAGAGTAGTGCTTTCGAAGTTTATCAAAGGGGACAGGTGTGTTGGAATTTCAACAGCATAATGGACCTCGGGGTGTAACCATATCCTCAGGCAACTCCTGAAAAGACGTCCCTGTTTGTGCTCTGTCCTCAAGGACTTAGATCTGAAGAACTGGGAACAATTTTCCAGTAAAATGAACTCTGTGAGGATTTTATAGATTTTAAAGATATACCCCCCCCCGTGTGTGTGTGTGTGTGTGTGTGTGTGTGTGTGTGTGTAGTGTGTGCGTGGTGTGTGTATATAGTGTGTATATGGTGTGTAAATATATGTTGTATGTTGAGTGGTGTGTGTGTGTGGTGTGTATATATTGTGTGTGGTATGTGTATATATATAGTGTGTGTGTGGTATGTAGTGTGTGTTGTTGTATATATTTGTATATGTTGTATGTTGTGTATTTTTGTTTTGTTTTATTTTGTTGTTTGTGTGTTATTATTTATTATTATTATTATTGTGTGTGTATATAGTGTGTGTGGTGTGTGTATATAGTATGTGTGTATATGGTGTGTATATATGTTTTATATACTGTATGTTGAGTGGTGTGTGTGTGTGTGTGTGTAGTGTGTGTGTGTATATAGTGTGTATATATGGTGTGTATATATATATATGTTGTATATACTGTATGTTGAGTGGTGTGTGTGTGTGTGTGTGTGTGTGTGTGTGTGTGTGTGTGTGTGTCTTTAGGGAGCATACAGACAGTCCAGTCTGCAGCTAGTGAGGATCTCCCTGGTGGGCTGTGTTTTTGTTTGACGCTATGAGAACAACTGTAAATGTCTCCATGGTTTGTGCCCCTGGATCCTTCATCTTTCCAGAAGAGTACCAGTTTTCCTTAAAGTAGAAGAACCTTTGTCCTCATCTGGAAAGAAACCCGCTTATCACCAGTAGGTTATCTACATAAGCTGGGTTGAGACACCTGCTTGAAATGAAGAATTGCATTTACCTATGGTAACATGATCGTTAGGTTCCCAGGCCAGCCGAATTAGAATACCGAGGCTGGAAAGTCAATTTCTGTAGTTCTGGAACACGACCTCTGAGCTATGCACCGTAGTTGACTCTGTCCTGAGCAGTGGTTCATTACCAGCCCATGAAAGACAATTTCAAGGGCTCTTATGGCCCAGGACACCTGATGCCACCTCTCCAGTCATTTGTACTCAGTGAAGACCTGATCACCTCCCTCCTGTGTCCGAGGTCATGGGTGCTTCTTACTAACTATGAAATACGCAAATGTCTGAGCTTCAGGTAGCGTCCAAGGTCCTCACCACGTGGCTCATATCTCTGTGTCACCATGTCTTTCCCACAGTAACACATGCTGTCCAGAGCTTGTGGTGACAAAGACTATCCTTCCTCAGTTTCCTTTTTTTGCTTCCTACTATTGACAGCAAAAAGTCCAATTCCCATCCATGCTGCCTAAGGGATTCACGCTCTCCTACTCGCGCTCTGTCTGTCATGCCCGTGTCAGCTAGAGCTCACACTTTCCTTCCTCATGGACGTAGTCTCGTTCCATGATTCCCTTACCTGTCCCATGGCACATAATGCATCTTTAGGGACAGTGTCTGGTAGACTCTCATTCATCCTTATACATCTTGGGGAGCAGGAACCCTTGTCGCCCCAGAGGACCCAGAAACACCTAGTAGCATGCCTCAGATGTGGCAGCTGCATCAGGAACTCTGGGGGTCCTGGGCTCCCTCCAGTTAGTTCCCCCTGGCTCACATGTAAGTGGGTGGGGGCGGGGGAGCGTGCGCAGGTGCCCGCGGGAAGTCAGAGCGGATCCATCTGTGTTCCTTTCCAACCTTAACGTCTGCAGACAGCTCTAAGTGCCGTCTCCCTCTGGCTCCTAGTCAGATGTAATAAAGCACGAGGGGCCTTTAGGAGTCACTGCTTTTCAACTTGTGTTGTGAGGCTCACAGGAGAGGCTCGCTCCTCCTGTCTGGTGTCAGGAGCAATACATGTAATCATTCTCTGGAAACACACAGATGAGATTACTCCAATTGTGCTTTCCTCTCTCTCCAGCCCTCCGAAGCTGCCAGGCTTTGAACAGACGGCTTGGCTCCTCGCCACCCTAGGCACCTCCAGCCCCTCTCAAGGGCCCAGCTGTAGGAAGAGTGGGTCTTTCTGGGTATTTAAAACCTGTAAGTGTGCAACATCAGGCCCTTTCCCCACATCCCGGAGAATCCCCGAGGGCAGGCTTGCTTGTCCAGGAAGGAGCAGCCTCTCCTTGGATCTCGGGCTGTATTTCCTTTAGTTTTTATTTAGTCATTTGAGAGTTTTGTGCAACCCGTTTTGACCATCTTCATCTCCCAACTCTTCCCAGGTTCACCCCACTTCCTTAACCATGCAACTTTGTGTCCTTTTAAGAAAGCCATCATGACGAGTTTGTGCTGTGCAGACAGTCTTTGATGTGTGGTTGTGCTGGCCGGTCTTACCCAACTTGACACAAGCTAGAGTCACCTGAAAGGAGGGAGCCTCCGTGGAAAAAACGCCTCCATAAGATCCAGCTGTAGGGCATTTTTTTTAATTAGTGATTGGTGGGGGAGGGCTCAGCCCATGGTGGGCAGTGCCATCCCTAGGCTGGTGGTCCTGGTTCTATAAGAAAGCAGGCTGAGCAAGCCCTGAGGGGGCAATCCAGTGAGCAGCATCCCTCCATGGCCTCTGCATCAGCTCCCGCCTCCAGGTTCCTGCCCTGCTTGAGTTCCTGCTCTGACTTCCTTCAGTGATGGACCACAATACGGAAGTGTAAGCCGAATGGACCCTTTGCTCCCCAACAGGCTCTTTGGTCGTGGTGTCTCGTTGCAGCGATAGAAACCCTGACTAAGAAAGCAGTCTTCCACTGGAGTGGGGTTGACTCCCCAGGGCCTACATCCTTAGAGAAAACTCTCTCTCCCTCTCTGAGCAACAAACAGGTGGCTGTAGCTCCATGGCCGGGGTGAGGTTCCATGCTGGAGTTTGGTATGTGATATATATATGTATATGTATATATATGTATATATATATATGTATACACACACACACTCACATATATATCCATTTAAAGTTGAGCATTCTGCACCTTACTCTGCACCTTGGCTAATGTGAGTCTCCGTGTTAATCACAGCCTACTGAAAAACACTATAGAAAGATGAAACCTGTGAACAACAGAAGACAGAGGAGAGACCAAACATGAAAATACCCTGTATCTGAACCTTCACAGCTGATGGAGTCCTGCAGAGACTCATCACCTGTTTCAGCTGGCACAGATTCAGTGGGACCACAGTTCTGTGAGTGCACGGTTTGGAGTTAGTTTTTTCTTTCCTCTTCTTAGCAAAAAAGGAGCCTCTGTGGGACTGTGATTCTGGGGCTGCCATATGAAAATCATCAACCCTATGAGCGAGAGTGCATCCAGTCTGATAGCTCTGTTTGGGAAGGTGTGCAGGCTGGGGAGCTGACATGCCTTGCTGGGTTTTGGAGGCTGGGTGAGGCCTCCAGGGTCTATTCTGCCCCCCAGTTTTTCTCAGGTGTTTTCCGGAGTGGCTCCCACCTACTGTTCTACAGTATGATGGAGAGATTCTGTTAGGCATAGTACGCAGTTTTTCACTTAGCAGTGCCCAAGGAGGGCTCACTCTAGCTCAGGGATTTGCTGGGTGTTTGAGATACCCTGGCAAACAAGAAAATATAAGGCCTGCCCCAATGAACCCTTCAGGCCACTGGACCAGCCAGACAAGGGAATTGTATTTAATTTTGATGGGTACTGCGATGGGAAGATCCATCCATCATCCATCCGTCTGTCTGTCTACCCCTTATAATTATTTTTTTAAGTTTTATTTTGTGCACTATGTGTGTGATTGGTATACATGAATGCCAGGAGAGGGTGTCAGATTCCCTGGAACTGGAGTTGGAGGCAACCGTGAGCTACCATGTGGGTGCTGGGAATTGAACCCAGGTCCTGTGGAAGAGCAGCCAGTGCTCTTAGCCACTGAACCATTTCACAGTCCCCATCATTCCTTCCTTCATTTAATCCACTCTGATGTAATCAGAATCTCTCCCTGCTCTCAAAGGCTGAGCCTACCACCCACTGCATCGTGCCAATGAGAGAGGTGGATGGTGAAAAGTGGAGAGGGAAGAGTGATCAGCACACTGGGAAGAAGGGCAAACAAAGAGATTCACTGGCCATGAGTTCACCCTCAGCTTTAGGTTCATGTAGAGAGAACCGGGCATAGAGAGGTATGCATCACTGAGCAGTTTTGGTCAAGGCACCATCTGGTCGATCATTTTCTCAGTTCTGGTTCTGCAGGAGTCTGAAATCCATATCAATGTCATCTCTCAAGGGAACTAATCTGGCTCCTATGAGATTGACCATTTATGCCTCAGGGTGTAGCCTGGCCCTCATGGATAATCATCTAGGGACGGTCTGTCCTCTGAGAAGCTCTGCTGTTTCTGGAATCCAAGGTGGCTACAGGTTTAGGACAGTGACGGACCCGGACCCTTGCTGGGATGAGCTGGGTTAGATAGACAGACTCCTCAGCGCTGCTGTGGCTGTGCAGTCGAGCAGGAGACCAAGCCACAGTCAAGGAGGCAGACAAAAGGTAGGGAGAGGAGCCAGGCTTCTGTCCTGCTTGGGCTGCACTGTGGACCCCTGAGAAGTTCATGCTCCCTAGTGAGAGTGGCCCTCGTGCCTCTCCCAGTCTTTCAGAATCTCTTCTGAACCTGGTTTTGAACTAGATGGACAATTAGATAAACTCCTATCACACTTGGCATTTTTCTTTATTACACACAAAGTAACAGGTTTCATTATGGCATTTTCAGTATACTGAACTCAGATTGATCTAATGTTACCTCCCATTCTCCCCCTTCATCTGCCTGCCTGTATGCTCCCACCTGCAGTATCCGCCTTCCAGTTTCATATCACCCTTGTTTTATTAGCCCCACCCCACCCCCTAAAGCCTCCTCCCCTGCCAATGGTCCTCTTTCTAGTTTTCTGTCCTTGACACTCATTACATGTAAATACACACCTAACAATTAGAAACTAGGATCCCCATATGAGGGGGAACATGTGGTATCATCTGAGCCTGGGTTATCTTATGTAATATGATGTTTTCCAGTTTTATCTGTTTCCCTGTCAATTTTATTTTTCTCTATGGCTGAATAGTGTCATTGTGTATATGTACCACAGTTTCAGTATCTACTCATTCGTTGCTCAGCATCTAGTCTGATTCTATTTCTTTTTTCTTTCTTTTTTTTTTTTTTTTTGGTTTTTTGAGACAGGGTATCTCTGTGTAGCTTTGCGCCTTTCCTGGGACTCACTTGGTAGCCCAGGCTGGCCTCAAACTCACAGAGATCCGCCTGGCTCTGCCTCCCGAGTGCTGGGATTAAAGGCGTGCGCCACCACCACCCGGCTCTGATTCTATTTCTTTCATAGTTGTGAGTAGTGTAGCAATTAGCCTGGATATGAAACTATAAACAATTGTTTATGTGCCATGTCAAGGCAGAGCCTGTCATAGTAAGTAAATCAAGGCGGTAGGAGCCTGAAGCAGGTGGGTACATCACATTTACAATCAGGAAGCAGAGTGTGGCAAACACACGCTGCTGTTCTACTTTTCTACTTACAGAGTTTAGGACCTCAGTCAAGGGCGTGGCGCCACCCACAGTGGCTGGGCCTTCCCACTTCAGCCAACGCCGTCAAGACAATCTCCTAAAGGCCTGCTACCCGGGTGGCTTTAGATTCTGCCAAAGTTAAAAAATGAACACCAACCATGATACAAAGTATGTATGAAAATGGTGTTATGAAATCCATGGCTTTGGTAATAAAAATAAACTAATAAAAAAATAAATAAAATGAAAAGCCAAAGAAGAAACCCTGTAGCTTTGGTCCTTGCTGTGGGTCCCCTAGTGATCCACCTTTGTTTTCTTTCAAGAACCACCCCCCCTTTGCACACCAGCCGTCACTAACCTAGGGTGGAAACTGCCACAGCCGAGGAGGAAAAAAGGTCAGAAGTGGGTGTAACCCTGCTCACGGGCAAGACTTGGTCACCGTTACCTCTGGGGCTGTGAGACGTGAGTGACAATGACCGCCAGCTCTCTGTGTTACGCACCAGGCATGCCATTTCCCTCAATAAGCTCTGTCAGCCAGACAGCCCTCTGTTTGGCACAGACTTAAATACAGGCTTACTGAATTTTCCAGTTTCAGAGCTGAGGACTAATTCTTCCTGGCCTCCTCTTGTTGTCATAACAACAGTGGCAAATCCTTGCTGACTGATTGGAGGAGGATGTCGGAGTTGATAGTGACAATTACAGATCCCCACGCTTACATTAGGGTGCCCTCTGATCCACCCGAGTGTTTCAACTACAACTGTACATCATTGTAATAATATTTACTTTGAAAACTCACAGTTGGACCAAGGTCTCTACTTCAGGCTCTGCTGACATCCAGGAATCTTACACTTCCTCCTTGGCGGGGAGGCTTATGGGGTCTTTCCTTGGCAGCCCCGGCACACAATTCCTCCAGCAGATGTTCGTCGGATTCAGGGGCTATTGGGGAACCGATGCTGGATTAGCGCTGAGCTCCTCAGCTGCTTCCACACCTGGATGAAGCAGCGAATCTGCCGAGGAGCCCGGATACTTTCTGGGGCTTCTTTTCTTTTCAGTGTGTCCGGGAATCTGATTCAGTGGGCAGTAAGGGTAGCAGCAGGGAGTCATAGACATGTTTTCTTAAATGCCCTGGTTAGTCTCATGCACGCAAGAACCGTTGATCTTATTTTGAGGACCCTGAAGGCTACAAAGTTCAAGTCACGTGGGGAGTAATCCAGGCATAAATGAAGTGTGTGTGTGTGTGTGTGTGTGCGTGCGTGCGTTTAGTGGAAAGAAAGAAAACTCATAGCGGAGAGCCTTGGGAAAATACTTTCATTTTAAAACAGCTTTTCTAAAATTACATTTTGACTTAAAGTGAGACACTCTTACAGTATTTCCAAGAGCAGATTTTTGGACTGACTGTGTTCCTAAAAATATTTGATGCTGGTTAGACATGCAAAGTCCTGGGCTCTCTCATGGTACCAAAATCTCCAAGAGTGGGCCATGAATTATTATACATATGGGAGTTTGAGAGTCATCGACTTATATATTTTATCATTTGGTACTTCTTTAGTCTTATAGATTAATTTAACACAAGGTAGAATCACTGGGAAAGGGGAGTAAATAAGGGATGGCTTAGATTGGATTGCCCAGGGCACATGTCTGTGGGGGATGATCTTTAGTATTTGGAACACTGGCCACTGTGGGTGGTATCATTCCCTATGGAGGTGGTCCTGCACTGCATGAGAGTGGAGAAAATGAGCTGATCATCAGCACACATGCATTAATTCATTGCGCTCTGCCCTTAGCTGTGGCTATAGTGTGACCAGCTGCCTTAGGCTCTGATAGCTTTGCAGACCCCACAATGATGGACTGTCACCTAGAACTGTGAGCCAAATGATGGGTCCTTTCTCCCTTGGGTTGCTTTGACATAGATACTCGATGCCATGTGCTGAATTTACTAGAGTTGAAAATAGCAAACATCTGCTCATTCCAACTTCCTTCTTATTCCATCTACTGGTGTTGATTACACACTGAGATTTTTTTTTTTATCCTGGGTGATTTCAATGCACAAATTGCTTTCTCCTGAACACCCTTAGCCTCTCTGTGACACCCCTGAACTGTTCCTTATCTCCTTGTTATCCTCTTCCTCCTCTACATGGCCCTTCTGGGAACTCAATTGCATGATTATTCTTGTTTTCCATCCTGATGTAGGAATGGCTTTCAAATGCCTTATACCAACTCATACTCATTTCCTGAGTTCTGGACCTGGTTTACAACAGTCTGTAGAGAGCCCACACTGGGATGAAGGGTGGACCCTTCACATCTTTTTGTTTGAACAGAGCTCTCCATCACTCCCTGACACTTGGACACTTGGACCTCCTTTCCTTTCCTTTCCTTTCCTTTCCTTTCCTTTCCTTTCCTTTCCTTTCCTTTCCTTTCCTTTCCTTTCCTTTCCTTTCCTTTCCTTTCCTTTCCTTTCCTTTCCTCTCCTCTCCTTTCCTTTTTCTCTTCTCTTCTCTTCTCTTCTCTTCTCTTCTCTTCTCTTCTCTTCTCTTCTCTTCTCTTCTCTTCTCTTCTTTTCTTCCCTGAGCTGGAGTTGGTATAGTTGTCTTCCATTCAGTTCCCACCCTGCTCTTTATCTACTCTGATTCTATTTCTTTCATAGTTGTGAGTAGTGTAGCAATTAGCATGGATATGAAACTATAAATAATTGTTTATATACAAGCTCTGATCAAGCCACACCTGGTCCTGAGTATATTATTGGGGAGCTCTTTGGCACCTTTATGGGGTTGGGCTTAGTACATAGTGGGCCATTGAATACTGCTTTCTGAAGCGGTTAATACAGCTCTTCTGGACCCCGATTGGTTTGTGCAAGATGGCCATTATGAAGGGATGAATGAGGCCCCTCCCTTATCTCTGACTTCCTGACTGGTATTGTTTTGTTTTGAGTACCAGAGCCACACTGCCATCTCCAGCAATACAGTGCAGCCAGAGGGCCCTAGAGGAGCCAGTGAGTGCCTGCTGGTAGGACTTACAGCCTTCCAAACTGTGAGCTAAATAAACATGTTTTCTTTATGCAGTGCTTAGCTTCAGGCATTTTGTCTTCATAATGGAAAGTGCATGAATACGGTGATCATTCCACCACGTGACTTCAGCATGCCTCCTGTTTAGCTCTGCGTCGTCAGGAACTCAGAAATTCTGCGCTTCCCACGCTCTCGGTCTGCTGCTCAGATCTCACCGTGTTCCCATCTGTTCCTCACGCGAGCAGGAGTGCTCACTCCTAGCAGCGGTGTTTCTGACTGAAATCTGAGTGCCATGTTCCATGAGGCTTGGTCCTGGAACCCTCACCAGGGCAACATGGGAATGAAGAAAGGACGGACACACAGACACACTTGGAGAAAAGCTGGAGTCAGGTGATCTGTGCAAGCTCTGATCAAGCCACACCCGCTACAGGTGAAACCAGGAACGTCAGTGCATTTATGGCATACAGCACAGGGGAGGATCTCGGCTGGTTTAGGGAGGAGGTCTCTGTGCGCAAGCTGTCTCTGGCCGTAAACATCAGGGAGGAGGAAGCCGCAGTCACAGGTTTTTGTTCATACTGATCAGTCAGTCCGTCAGTGCTCATACTGAGACCCAAGGAAGAAGACTTCGCCAATTCTGAGCTTGACCCACATAAGGAAAGGCTTTGTCAATTTCCCATGGGTCTGAGGCCTGGCTTCTTGTCATGGCTTGTTCCCATGTTAACAATACACATTCACTGGGGACTCCACTCATTCAGGGCTTCCTCAGCTCTCTATACCTGCCCTGACCTGTGGCTCCTGCTTTGTGCATTGCCCAGTCTGTCCACAAGTCCTCCATAAACACGAAGCACATTTCATAAAACACGGTGGTGGCATGTCCTTGTCTATGACCTCCACTGTTTAGAATCCTGACTGGCTCTTAGTTCTACTTAATTGTCACTTCCCAATTGAATGAATTATTCAGTACTTTACTTATAAAAATCATATATCATGAAACAGTCTATACTTAGATTTTAGCCATTCTTCCAATTTTTGAAACACATGTCATAAATTAATGCTTTGGCAGTTGAGTTTATAAAAACCACTATGTATTCTGATTAATTGACTCATGTTACCTGATTAATTTTCTTATTAAAGGGCCAGTCAGAAGCAGGAAGTGAAGTGAATTCTGTGATAAGGATCAACATTGGAAGCTTGCCCTCTGATAGCTAGAAAGGCAATTCGACAAACCACCAAGGTTACCAGGCACATGACTTCATCTTTTATGACTGGTCAGACTTTTTCCCCTTTAAACTGAAGGATGTCATATTTCACCCCAGCAAGCTGAGTTTTGCTAATACTCGAAAAGTGAGTAATTCCAACATTTTAGCTGAAGTCTTACCATCAGTCGATGGTATGATTAAGTTTGAGATACCCAAGTGGGTCTTTGATCTTCTTGGTCCTCTTTTGTCTATCCTGTCATTGGGGTCAAGGAAGCCGTGACTGACTGCAGCCAAGTTCCTCAGACAGGTGGGAAGGATGTTAGGTGTGGGTGGAGGATGCCAGATGGAGGTACCAACATGTTAGTGCTGCATCCTCAGAAACACTTGGCTTGACTACATCACATACAGAACTGAGAACTGAGGACGTCTGTCAACCTGTCCCTTGCCCAGCCATGAGGTTTCCTACGTTCTATTTCCTGTGCCATCTAGTCAACTCTAGATAGTTGAATAGTCTTTAAAATTTTTACAGATTAGGGAACTGTTAGTTGATTCCTGGTAGTTTGGGCTGTGGCTGGGGAACTGGGGAGGAGGAAGTGAATTGAGTCCATTGTTTATGATGCAGGCAACATGGTGACTACCGGGCTTGATCTCACAAGTGAAGAAGAGCTCCCTGGAGTCCTCCTGCTCCCCTGTCCATCTCATCAGTGCTCCATTGGCTCTTTCAGATTTGTGCCCCATGGGTGGTGCAAAGGGGACACCACTCCTTGCCCAGATTAGCAGGAGCTTGTATGTGGCTCTGGCTGTTCAGGCTGGGACAGCGGCTCTCCTTTTGGTGACAGGCTTGACAGTGTCAACCACACTGTCCCTTTAAGCTCACAGAGGGTGAGCAGAGTGTGAAACCTCAGAACGTTTCATTCCCCCGAGCCTTGCTCTGTACGGAAATGTGGCCCTCAGTCTCATGCCCTAATGCCCCGTTAGGGTGGTAGTATGGAAGACCTTATTTTACAGATGGGAACATTGACTCCCTGAGGGCTTGGACTGCATGTCCGGAGTTGGTGCTGGGTGTTGAGTTTGAGTCTCCTAACATGCCTTAGGACTCTTGTGTCCACATTATAGCAGCTCTATCATGTGCCTGGTTCACAGCCCTGCTTGTTGGGACCCTTTCCTCTTGCTAAGTGGACAGGGGCATGCCTTTAATGATTAGAGCCTGACTTGATTATGCCCCTCAAGCACTTGCTCTGAACCGTTGCCTGGAAATTGTGTTCCTGATTCCCACGCATCCCACAGGGGTGGGGCACTCCTTCAAATTCCTGCCCACTTCTCTTACTCCTCCGAGGTCTTTTGGCCATCCACAGATCACCTTCCCAGCAGCCATCTGCTGCTCTTCAAACACAGCTTGTAAATCCTTTCTTATACTGGAGTTCATATTCCCAGGCAAACACACTCTCTTCTCATACTCCTCTCTTTCTCAAGGAAAGGCTCATCTGGGGGTGTTCTGAGCTCTGATACAAATCATACTATTTTTAGGACTGCGTCAACAGCATCAGTCTGCTGTGGCTAGTACTTAGATAAAGAGTGTCTCCTTCAACCCCCTACACTAGCAGTTGCCATGAACATGCTTTTCTCAAACTATTCCACTATGAAATTCCTCTGATGTGTGTGCATGTGCACATGTGTATATGTGTGTGTGTGTATGTATACCTGTGTGTATGCCTCTGTATAAGAGTAAATGTATGTATTTGTGTTTGAGATATGATAACACAGTGTAGCCCATGCTGGCCTCAAACTCACAGAGATCCCCTTGTCTCAACCTCCCAAGTTCTGGCATGACAGGTGTGAGCCACAATGCCTAGCCATAATTCCTCTCTGTCTTGTGGAGATCATAGTACTTGCTTACAGCTCTGAGAAGTTAGGGCGTTATAGAAACTGGCTTAACCCCTTAAACCTTACCTCCCAAACTTACATCCTTGGAGCCATAACCCATACCTGACACTACTTGGGTAACCAAGAACCAGAGACTAGATAGACCAAAGACCTAGGGTAAAACCAAACACAACTTGTCAAAATAGCAAAAACCAAAAAACAAAACAACCCCACCCAATAAAATGATTCCTAATGATATTCTGCTATATTCATAGATCAGTGCCTTATTCAGTCATCATCACAGAGGTTCCCTTCAGCAGCAAATGCAGAGGCCCAACAGCCAGACGTTACAGGGAGAGAGAATCTAAACTGGAAGTTTCCAGCAAATCCCTCAGAGTTCATTACATAGTCGGAAAAGGGGGCAGAAAGATTGTAAAAGCCAGAGGTGATCGAGGACACTAGGCGAACAAGGCTCTCTGAATCAGTTAAGCAAAGCTCATATGAGTTCACAGAGACTGAGACAGCACGCACAGGGTCTACATGGGTCTAGATGTGATGATATTTTATTTGTATGTTAATAAATAAAGTTTGCCTGGAGATCAGAGGACATAGCCTGCAGTAAACAAAAGTCAGGTAGTAGTAGCCAACGCCCTTAATCCAATCACACGGCAGGCAGAGTTTCTGTGTGTTCAGGGACATAGCCAAGCGTGGTGACACACACCTTTAATCCCAGTACCAACCATAGAGACCTGGAGGTCTGTATAGTCAGTGACGAGGAAGTGAGGTGGCTGGGCTAAGAGCCAATGAGAAAGCAGAACAGCAAGGCAATAAAGGTGCAGGTTAGACAGAAAGAAGCTCTTGCTTGGGAAGCTACAGCAGCATGGTAAGCTAAGGTTAGCTGGTGGCTCTCACTATTTCTCTGATCTCTTCGGCTTTCACCCCTATATTTGGCTCTGTGTTTCTTATTTAATAAGACTGTTTAGGAATTCATCTACATCTACACCAGGTCCTACGGTGATATTTTATTTGTGCTGAAATGTGATTTTATTTGTATGTTAATAAATAAAGTTGCCTGGGGGTCAGAGCTAAAAGCAAGCCAGAGCAGAAGCCCGGCAATGGTGGCACACACCTTTAATCAGATCACATGGCAGGCAGAGTCTGTGTGTTCAAGGACACAGCAAGCTTGGAGACACACGCCGTTAATCTCAATACCAACCATAGAAACCTGGAGGTCTGTATAGGCAGTCAGTGATGAGGAGGTCATGTGGTTGGGTTTACAACCAATGAGAAGGCAGAACAGAAAGTCAATAAAAAGACAGACACACAGGAAGTAGGTCTCTTTCTCAGGGGAAGGACAGCAATGGCATCAGGTGGCAAGAAGTTGGTTTTAGTCTCAGCTCTTAGCTACTGCTTTGACCTCTTGGGCTTTTAACTCTGCATTTGGTTCTGTGTTTCTTATTTAATAAGATCGTGACATCTACAAGGTCCCCTGTGTATATATTATAGCTGTTAGCTTAGTGTTTTTATGAGACTGCTGACTGTGAGATCCAGTGAGTCTCTGGCTCTTGTGAGGACTCTTGGGGCTCTTTTCCTCCTGTTGGATTGCCCTGTCCAACTTTGATATGAAAATTGTTGCTTCATCTTATTATATTTTATTTTGACATTTAAAAAAGGAAATTGGCTTAACCTCGTCTCCCAAATTCATATCCTCAGAGCCTTTCACTTCTGTGATGCCCATAGCATCCTCCTTGAGTGAATACTCAAGAATTCATGATTCACCATTAAGACATTTGGAGGTCTTGTCTTTGCAGCCATGCTACAATTTCCTCCTTGTGTTCAACAGAATGTTTCTTTCTAAGCAATTGCAGAAATTGCATGTGGTAATAGGAGAGAGAGAGCTTAGTATCTTATTTTATTTTATTTCTTGTTGCCAGTGTGGGTTCTGGTTGAGGAAAGGAACTCAGCCATTTTGAGTTAAGTTGAGGATCAAGAGTGGTCCCTGGAAAGGTTGAGGATGACTTGGGTTATCCTGAGCCATGAGGTTGGATGTTGAGAGGCCAGGTCTTCCTACTGTCACACAGCTTCCACGGAAACACCAGAATCTGAGAAAGCTTCACATAAAGAAAAGAGAAAACAATTCCATCACAGAGAAACCACTTTCAGGCTAGGGAGATGCTCATGAGTAGAACACTTCCTGTGTGATCAAGAGGACCTGGCTTGGGCCCAGCGCTCATGTAGAAGCTGGATGTGACTGTGTGTGTGTGTGTGTGTGTGTGTGTGTGTGTGTGTGTGACTGTGTGTGTGTGATCCTAGTGCTGAGGGGACAGAGACAAATGGATGCCTAGAGCAGTGTCCCAGGGTAGGAGCTGGCAGCGGCCCCCTCAGCCTGCTCTCAATTTATATCTCTACTAATACATGTCACCTAGGGAGCTCCAGAGGACACTTGTGCCTTCTCCAGCTGGGTGGTGGAACTACCCTACAGAGCTGTTCCTGGGGTGATATGAGGGAAGCTCAGCTTCTCACTCTCACCCCGAGGAGCTGACTCTGCATATACTTCTGGGTGTCTGGTCCTCATTACAGCCGGCCGAGTTGATGGTTCACAGGCTTCACCCTTCAGGGCCACTTTACCTGGGGTTGACCAGATGCCTCCAAAGTTGCTCTTGAGGAAAGGGCCACAGGAGACAGCTCAGGTGGCCCCAGAGCATGTCCTCCAGCCGTCCACACCATGTAACCAGCTGCATCTGGCCCTACCTTTCCTTGCAGGGGCCAGCTCACCGCAGGCTTGTGGGTCTGGCCTGCCAAGCTTCCTGGAGTGCAGCCACGTGGAGATTTCTCCTGGAGTTCATGGGTGCCTGGGTCCTCACACAGGTTATGAGAGAAACAAACTGAAAATGTGCTAAGTCCGTCCCTACCTTCCTTATTCCAGCCTCCCCTTTGAAGTTCTGTGTGTGTTCCCAGACTTGGAGTTCTGAACGATTTTTGCAGAAATAATTCCAGTGGCAGCCCAGCAAACATCTTACTTCACAGCCTGGCATCCTGTGGCAGCCCAGGGAACATCTTACTTCACAGTCCTGCCTCCCATTGCAGCTGGAAGGAGCAGATGGAATTAAGAATACACAGAAGGAAGGGCTGAAGTTTGTCCTTGGTTACTTTTGTTTTGTTTTGTTTTTTGTTTTTTTGGAGCATATGAACCTCCCCCCACCTTTTTTTTTGCTGTTAACAGCAGGAAATAGTTAGAAAAATGCAGGGCATTTGCAAACATCTGACTGAGAAAATACAGAGTATTTCCTTTCAAATTTACATCACTTCATGCTTGGTTCGGACCCTCTCCCTCTGATTTTTCTTTTTCTACTTTTTTTTCTTCTTTAAAAGTAGCTGTATTGCAACTGTGTCTTTTCTTTTTCTTTTTCTTTTTTTTTTTGGTTTGGTGACCAATTATATGACTTTTCATCACGGAAAACTTCATATTACCCCTTTAAAAACTACTCCAGCCCCAGCTGTGGCCTGGAAAGATGGCTTGCCTAAAATTCACAAAGACATACTGTTTAATCTCAATATCACGTTTTGTTTCACAAATTTTTGTAAAGTTTTTGTTGTTTTGTTTAAAGGTATATGATAAAAGGGCTCTGCGTGTGTGTGTGTGTGTGTGTGTGTGTGTGTGTGTGTGTGTGTAGGTCAGAAGACGACTTGCAGGAATTGATTCTTCCTTTTACTACATGGATTCTGGGGATGGGAATTGAACTCAGATCGTCAGCCTCCATGCAAACCCCCTTACCCACTGAACTGTCTTTCCAGCCTGTTCCTAATTATTTAAGTATCCGGCAGCAGATCTGACTCATTCTGGATGATTTAGTTGTTTCAGCCTCTCTGTCTGAAGTGCGGCCCCCAGCAGCCCGGAGTGAGTCTTTATGAGATTATCCCTTTACTTCATTATTTAGGCACATTCCCGTGCTTCTGGAAAAACAATGCTGAAGATAGAACATGACCCGGAGACACAGACTCTTTACAGCTCACCAGTCAGGAGGCATGTGCACACACAGAGTCTTTAAAAACAAATCACTTATAGTTTCAATCTTTTCTTTATAACCTGTTCCAATGAGATCATCATCAGGGAGGCAGGTTTCATGTTCTTCCTTGGAAGCCAAGATATTTGCTTCCAAGTGAGTATTTAAAGAAAAGCCCAGTGTTTGACTTTCCCCTTCCTCCTTATCTTTCTGTGGAGTAGATATATTGTGTGAGTGGTCAACATCCCTGCCAAAGTCAACTTTTAAAATAGACATAACGTAAGAGCCGCATGCAGCTTGAACTTGATTCCTGGTGGAGTTGTGTCTCTGAGGACTTGGCTTCCAGAGGGCTGCTTTGCCCACGTTCCTCAAGAAAGAAAAATGAATGTGCCACCCCATCCATCACTGGCATCGCTCCATGCAACTTTGTGGAGGACTTTGAGGAATATGTTTCCCCACTGGGGGACACATTTAGAACATGGTACCATGTGACATGCAGCCACAATGTGTCTGGTACCTTGTGGCCAGTGTGAGACTGATCTGGTTTTCCTTAAGCAGGGCTCATCCAACACAGAAGCCTCCCACTGATTTCTTCCAAGGGTCTTTAGTCTTTGTGGGAGAACTTCCATCGTGGGCATGGGGGTGCATATGGGGGGTCAGAGGGCAACTTCCAGGAATTGGTTCTTTCCTGCTGCACCTGGGTTCTCAGGTTCAAACTCAGATGATTAGACTTGGTGGCAAGTGGCCCTTTGAGAGGACTTTTAAGCACTGGAAATGAAGTGCTGGCTGGAGGAGTATGTGCCTCTGAGACAGAACTCCTGGGGACTTCTCTGCTGTGAGTCAGTAGTGGAAGCCAAAATAAATGCCCCTGTTTAGCACAGTGGTGGGTTTGAGAAGGGATCTGAATCCTGGCGGCTGATTTATTCCTGGTATTTTAAGAAATGAAATGAAGACAAACTTAAAACCTTCCAGACTTCAGATTCGGGGTAGTTGGGTAATCCACAATGCAGAGAGCCCTGGTCATTTAAAGTAAGAACCAGGAAGGAGACATTCTGGCATTGAGTGTTTTCTGTGAAATCTACAGCCTGCTTTCAATAACTAAGAGGATTGTACAGCTGGCAGTAGGTGTCAAATTATCTCTTTATCACCAAAGTCTCTCATTCTCTGTACCTGAGGACTGTGGCATGAGTCCAACATGACCCCCTGATACTTGCTCCCTGATGCAGGGGCGTTTCTAGATGAAGCCATTAGGAAATAATTGGAAAATGAGGCCTCAGAGTCATCTGTGGCTTAACACCTTGGTGGGCAATTGAAGGTGGTAGAAACTTTAGGAAGTGTGGCCTTGCTAGGAAAAGCTGATTCAGTAGCCCTTGAAGGGTATGGTTCATGCCCAGTCCTTTCTCTCATTCTCTGTCTCCTGGCAGCCATGAGGTGAATTGCTCAGCTCCACCCCACCTCAGTCCTAACAACAAATCTGCCAAGTGATCATGGACTGAACTTCCTGAAACCATGTGCCCCAAGGTGTCTTCCCTTCTGAATTGTTTATTTGGGTATTTTGTCACAGAAGTGGGGAGTTGACTGATGCCCCGAGAACGTGACTTTATCTGGGAACAGGGTCTGAGGGTGAGGCCATGCTGGATTTAGCCTGAGACTTAAGTCCGTTGACCGGGGTCCTCAAGGGAAAAGAGGAGGTTGGAGGGAAATGCATGGGGGAGACACTACTGTAAAGATGTAGACAGAGCATGGAATGATGCTGCTGCAAGCCAAGGAATGCCACAGGTTGCCAGTGGCCACCAGAATCTAGGGGAGTGGCATGGGGCAGATTCTTCCTCCGGGCTTCAGAAGGAGCAAGACCTGCCAGCGCCTTGGCCTCCGAACTTCAGTATAGTGGAAGGGTAGAGCTCTGTTATGTCATCTAGTTTGTGGTCACTGGTTCAGCAGAAGCCCTGGCGAGGTTCTTGGAAACACCCAGGGGTGTTAATTTTGTTTGTGAGAGGCCCAGTGACTTGTTCAGGCACAGTGGCCCTCAGGGGAGATGTTCTTCCATCAGGGAGGTTGGCTTCAGGCTTCTGTTCACTCACTCCCAGTTGTTTGTAGAGCACTCTCAAGTGTGCCAAGCACGGAGACAGATGGCAGTCAGACACATTTGCCATTCTGGGGCTTTCAAAGAAGCTGTACAGTCCAAAAAAGACAAGAAAGGGCACTGCATGATGGCATTAGAATGATAGTGATCACTGTCCTGGCGACAGTGTGTGGTTGAAGGAAGGGCTTAGACAGGCCTCCTTAGGTTGGGCTCGGAGAGATGGGGTTTGAGATGCAGAGAGGGTGGGGAGGTGGGGTCATGTGTGGGTGGTGGGGAGG